>NC_139843.1:13878046-13960546 GCF_963691815.1 Echiichthys vipera | reverse complement strand
GATCATTGGAATCAACTGTTTTGGAGCAGGGAGAGATCTAAAACATGCAGAACAAGGGGTACTCAGGAGAGGTTTGGCAAACTGTCATAACACAAGGAACCAGTTCAAAATCAATTCCAGGTTATAATAAAATTACATTTATTTTTGTACAAGAAGAGAACACAGTACTCTTCAACATCAGTTTCTCACATGCTCTGAGGGCAGTCCTCCTGAGTCAAGGCATTTATTATTGCAGTTGAACAGTAACGGTTTTCATAGTTTTCAAGTAGTTATCTCCAGGTTTCTCAAAAACAATCCCAGTCTCGCCAGCTCAACATTGCATTGTGAAAAAGGTCGCTCTTCTCACAGTGGAATAAAAAACAATGAATGCAGCCAGAGTTCACACATTCTAGTGGTAAAGTGTTTTGAATTTTCCATCAGAAACCCAGCTAGTTGCAGAATGAGTATGTTTCCAAGACAGACTGCTTAAATTTTAAATTCTCTGAAGTCCACTTTTTGGTTTTTAATACTGTACCTTGCTGTACTTCTGCTTAAATCTATATAGTTTTATTTTCAAAAAAGGCTAAATAATTTCCCCAAATAGATGGGCGCTGTAGTTTTTATGAAATGTCACTCAAACAGGACACATTAGTGTATTTGTTAGGGACTATTTTCAGCCACAGATTAAGTGTATTAGTCAGTATTTACAGCACGAATGTGGGATGACTCAAAGTAAACTACAATAAATGTTGTAATAAAGGAACATGTCGCCCATTACAGTGATGTGGTTTGATCACTTGTTTTAATACTTTTTGGATGAAGGAATAAACTACACAGGATTAAAATAAATAAAACATCATTAGACTTATCTTTTAAGTAAATTTTGGATGCCATGGTGGGTTTTTACATTGTGTTATTGTTACTTTAACTTTAGTAAATGTGAACACTAGCACTCTTTTTCTCCAGATCAACATCAATTAAGTCTTAATTGACTGTTTTGCACATGAATGTTATACTGACAAGCCACCCCTGTGGATATTGTACTGTGTATCACTTAGTACAATAGATCCTATCTTACACTTATCAAATATGATGTCAGTGCTGTATAGCTCCAAATCTTCACACTCACTAATCCCATTGTATCCCATAAAGCTGCTTTGATACTAACAGATACTTACATGTGTGTCGAGTCAGGGAAAACACTCCAGGCACTGTAATTTTGGGGCCAAACCCACGGTGGATGACATAGCAGGTTATAATGAGTGTTTGTGGCCCCAGGCCAGTGTGTAAGTCTGTAAGTATGTGTGTTTATGCTCGTAGGAGTACAATTTCAGAAGCCAGGTGGGCGTGTTTTAAGTTAACTCATTTTTTTGTCACATTGTTACTCTAAAGCCAGATTGTCCTTAAGAATATATGAGTGTGTCTTGAGTTATCCACACGGAGGGGCCAAATATGTTTCCTTAAATCTCAAAAGATGACTCAAATATGTCTGCCGAGGGGGGTTGTAATGTCACTGCACAGCGTAGAATTGGCAGCGACAGTGATTTAGACTTCAGTGGACGATGAAGTGGATTGAGATCAGAAATCCTTGGGAGGAGAGAGCGAGAGAGAGAGAGAGAGAGAGAGAGAGAGAGAGAGAGAGAGAGAGAGAGAGAGAGAGAGAGAGAGACACGTGAGGTCAGGTAGGAGGGCTATAAAAGCGCTCCTTCCTTTACTGGAATATGCACTCAATGTCAATCTGGGTATGCCTGAAGATTTGGGATGCACAGCACTCCTCCTCTGTCTGTAACCCGAAACAGCAAATATGTTTGCACTCAGGTAAGTGCATGTGTTCATTTACATGATCTGCTATATCTCTTATGACAAGACATTTTGTTGTACATGTACTCTATTGTACATCTATGTATTCTTAATGAATGTTAAAAAATCAAGTTGACATGCTACAGAATTGTAGTATGTTAGAAAAAGATGACCATACATACATATTTCATATATTACTGATCTAAAATACACATTTTTATACAACCTTTGCCTAACTGAAATGCAATACAAGTGTTCATCAAAATCCTCCTCAGGGCCTTTTCCAATAAAGATATCTTGAGATATTTTTCCCCCTCCTGTAAGCAGGGAAACTCTGTGAGGGAGGTAGAGATCGACAAGTCAAAAAGATGTGGAAGTTCCAGAAAAGTTTGGGCTGTTTGTTCCTTCTCTGTTGCATCTGCTCCACTGAGTGCCGGGTGCTGAAGTTTGTCGTTGCTGTAAGTTTATGTCTTTTCCTGTGTGCATAATTGATAATGATGACATTTGAACATATTGAAATTTCATATCAGGCTGTTTTACATCCTTTTAAGATAATCTGGAATTTTTCTGCACAGTGAGCATTATTGTATTTACACATTAATGTGACAAAGGATTACTTTGAGCCTAAACAGTGTTGGGGATATCTCTCCCAGACACTACTGCTTTGCTCATAAACCTCTTTGCATATCTTTCTTTTACAACAAAGTTCAATGGTAAGTGACAAGTGACAATTGAAGGATTTAAGTGAAAATCACCAATGTCTGATGTAACTGTGTGTGTGTGTGTAAACGTGTGTTTGTCACATAAACGTGACCTACAGAATATCATATTATGTCTGTTTTCTTTTACATACAAATTAAGGGTCAGGAATAAGTACTACCTAGTAGTTTTGTAGTGTTAATGGCCCCTCATTGTGCTCATTTTAGGTAAATACTTTGACTTTCTACTATTTCTTTTTACACAATTTGTCCATGAACTGTCCTGTCATGGCAGCAACTAGTTTGCTGCTCTGGCAGTGAGTCCTGGAGCGATCCGGGACCAGACCCCCGGTGCTAGGGTTTAGGCTGGCTGAGGATCCGTGGGCTGCAGGCCGCTGCAGAGATTCTTTGTGGATTCTTTGTTGTAGTGGTACAACAAAACCCATTTCCCCCGGTGCTGATAAAATAACATGCTTGCTGTGGCATGAACCGGCCATCGGTTGCTTCGTGGCGTTGGCTGATGAAGTGACTTTCAACAGGAAGCTGGCGTTATTGTAAATAATTTGACAGTATTATTACAAAATGATGCCAGTCAATTGTGCAGCCTCAATTGTTTTGGCCTGTACTCACTCATGGCTATGGAGGATGCTGAGTGCAGTTCACTATCAGCCACCGGAGGCGCTCAAAAAAAGGTGGTCAAACAAGTTTGTCAGGAAGTGTAATAAGTTACCTTTTACCTTTTAAAACAAATAATATTATGTTACTTATTACTTGGTATCAAAAGTAATTAGTTACTTTTAATTTAGTTTTTATTAAAAAGTGATGTTCAGCTTATTTGGCCAGAACTGAATGCATTATATTGCACAATAACCTCATAGCAGTGGGACCTGCTTTTTATCTAAAAAAAGACATGGAAATCTCACTATTTACAATATGAAACCTTTAACTTTCTCATTAGTTTGTTTATTATCAGTGCTAATTGAGTTGAATTGAATTTGAGTGTAATAGTTTGCTTATAATGAGTTGATATTTATATTAATTCCATTTTAATTGAGGTGACTTAAGTTTGGGTTAGTAGCTACAGTTCTTGTTTTGCCTAAAAAAAAAGAGTGACTGTTGGAAAATAACAATTATCTCTGAAAGCAAAGTGTGACTTTGTTGACGTGACTTTGTGGTTTGCCTTTTTTTTAAGGTATAACATACAAATGGTTTGTAAAGTTCAAATCACTGCAGGGCTGTAAGGAGTGACTCAGATGTGTCAGTAAACCAGTTTAATCAACCTGTGTGTCACGGCACTGCTCGAAAAGCGAGTCCTCAGGTTAATATTACTAATGGAGCGGCTCCAGCATTTGTGTCAGCAGAATGAATCTTCTGCGTCTCAAATCCAGACTGAACGGTCCATGATGACAGGTTTCTATTTCTGACTTTGGTCTCAGGGTGGGTTGTTACCTTACGTACACAGCAATGTGGCCTCTGAATCCCTGTGACTTTATCTGTTATGACTTTTAAGGTATTCCGACATGGTGATCGATCGCCTATTGAATCGTATCCCAAGGATCCTCATGGGGAGGAAATGTGGGCTCAGGGCTTCGGACAGCTGACTGAGGTACTGGGTGTTACTCTATGGGTGTGTGTGTGTGTGTGTGTGTGTGTGTGTGTGTGTCACCATGATCATTGTGTCACCATGATCATTGTGTCAAGCAGGATTTGGTAAAAAAAACAACCAAATTTGAAGAGTTTTTAGGTGTACAGTGTCATGGGGCTGGAAAAAAACAACATACAGGAAACACCAAAACCCCCAAACTCAACAAACAAATAAAAAACTTAATAAATTGAAGCACCACAATATTTCTGTTTAGTGGTTTGTAAAATGTTTTCTTTTTGTTTTCTTCAAAAAACCTTTTTAGGAGTTTATATTGTATTTTATGGTTCAGTTTGTCCATTTGTCAGCAGAGTTATGGGAAAACTACTTTGATAAATTTGGTGGAAGGGTGTTGTATGGGTTGATGAAGAACCCATTACATTACATTACGAAATGACAGACGTCTGTGTTCTCTGAATGCCCCTCTATTGTTGTTTTTTTTCCAATGTTGCTGCGTTCTGCATCTCAGGGCCACCACACTGGAGCCTTTTCCAACATCAACTGGGGTGATACCTTCCTTGTCCATAGTATTAAATCTCATCTCATCTCATCTTCAACCGCTTATCCGGGTTCGGGTCGGGGGGGCAGCAGCTTTAGCAGGGAACCCCAAACTTCCCTTTCCTGGGCCACATAAACCAGCTCTAACTGGGGGATCCCGAGATGTTCCCAGGCCAGTGTGGAGATATAATCTCTCCACCTAGTCCTGGGTCTTCCCCGAGGCCTCCTCCCAGCTAGATGTGCCTGGAACACCTCCCTAGGGAGGTGCCCAGGGTGCATCCTTACTAGATGCCAGAACCACCTCAACTGGCTCCTTTCAACGCAAATGAGCAGCTGCTCTTAACTTCATTAAGAAAAATGGACAAGAAATATACTCTTACTAATATAAAGAGTAAGTACGACATAGGTACAAGGCTAAGCTCCTTTTGTTTCTCTATATACTGTAAGTGAAGTAGCTTCATGCTCTGTTTCTATACTGGTAAGTGTCCATATGCGGGTCAAACATGTAACTTTTGTGGCAGATGAAACACCACACTACATGGAAGGAAGTTATCAAATAAACATTAGCTAACATGACATGTCAATATTCAAATTGTGTAATTGGATAATTAGAATCAAGCTATCTTCTATCTAGTTTAACACACTGTGAATCTGAGTGATGGCATATTGCTAAAACAAACGTCATGGTGAGCATAGGCTGCACCAAGTAAACCACAGTTAAAGCAATTCTTACCTTTCTGGCATGTCGCACAGCACTTTGAACATTTGAACATAAACAACTCCGACTCCCTCCAAAGTCCAACCCTCTTCCCCCTGCCTGACCTCTGACGTTCCCCTGACACATGTAGTGAGAGAGTAATGCTCAATTCCAGTGCCATGGGAAGTCCGAAGTTTCGAACCTCCAACTAGGCAAGTGCAAGTGAAACGGAGCGATGGATGACAAGCAAGAAGCTCAGCAAATAATTGTATTTGGACCAAATAAAACGATTGGTGGATTTATTTTACATTTTATGTGTGCCATACGCTTAGAGAAAAGTGTAAAAATGCCAGAAAGGTAAGAATTACTTTTAAGGAAAGTGTTAGAGTTCCTTATTACATCCCTATATATTCATCATTTCATGTTTTTTGTCTCGGTAATTCTCCATGCACATATTTCATAACACTAACTAACTTTTCCTTGCACTGTAAACTGGGGGGGGGGGGGGTACTTATGATCTGTATAACATAACATCAGATTAAGTCTTGTAATGAAAGTAATAAACTCCCTCCAACTGTGTCATCTTTCTGCTCTTGGGAAATTACTCTATTCACATTGATTACACATGTCGATTCTTGCTCTTGGAGGCCCTGTAGAATGGGAGAAATGTGTTATTTTATGTAAATCCGTTGAATTTGACCTTAAATTTACAGCAAAAATGTCATATTCGATAGAGATTAACAACGCTGGCAATGTTCCTTTCAGCTGGGCATGAAACAACAGTTTGAGCTGGGCAGGTTTCTAAGGAGGCGTTATGGCAACTTTCTCAGTGAGGACTATGACAACAAAGAGGTGGGTGTATATCTGGATACGGACACGTAGGCCTATGTGTGTGTGTGATTTTCCTTTTTCTGACGTTCCCTGTGAGCCCGTGTGCTTCAGTGTCACCTAATGCTGCTGTCGTGCGTGCCCTCGGCCCAACATGTGAAATCATGTGCCAGCCCCCATCTGTATTAGCTGTAATAAAAGTCAGTAAGTTAATGAGCATGACTTATATCGGTGATATCACTGCCGCGGCCTTGCAATTTGCCACAACATGTGGGGTAATTTTACCCCTGGGCTCCATGTACAGTACAGTTTGGCAGCATGTTTGTTAGGTTGCATGCTCAGCATACTGTCATTCTGATCTGATTTCCGCTTTCATTTCCTGGCTCTGTTTTCTTTACATTCTGTCTACTTTTCTCTCTCTCTCTCTCTCTCTCTCTCTCTAAATCTCCCGTCGACACCACCACCACCACCACCTCCCTCCTTGCATTCAGTACTCTTCTCTGTCTTAAATAACATGCAATTACCACAAAAATAACAGCTCTTCTCAGCAACTGTCTTCAGCGATTTGTCGGCCAAGACTCTGTCAACTCGCACCGTACCTTTCCAAGCGCTGCCATGTCTGTTTTAATTTGACAAAAAAAGGATTGGAGGTGCAGGGTGGGGGAGAAGCATTCTCGGCATCACAGGAACATCCAACCTTATCAGCGTGATTTACTGTGTGCAAAAATCTGACACGAGGCGACAGAGAGATATAGATGAGCGAAGGCTGATGTCAGAAGAGATCACAGTAAGACGGATCTTTTTCCCTCTCCCTCTCTCATCCGTTTGGATCTCTTCTGACTCCCCTCCTCTTCACGTTAAGGGTATACCTCAGTTAACTTGGGAGAAATACAGATCACTTACAATAAACTTCTGCGGTCCTGGGTGCATTCATTTTGCATCCGTATAACATAAAAATAGAAACAAAAGCATGTGGATTCCCACTTTTCAAATGCAATCCTTTTGAGTTTCCAAATGCATTTCCACATTCTATAAAAAGTAAGAAGGTTGTCCTATTTGGAGGAACACATAAGAACACATATGAATGCATTTTAATGGTACCATATGGCTGATGTTTTTTTCTACCATATTGCTGATGGTTGAGGTGCTTTAAACGAGATGTCAGGGCTTCCATTCAGTTGTGATTTAACAGCTACACAGTCATTTCTCGGCTGGAATGACAGGGCAGAGATGCTGAGAGCGCAGACACGGAAGACCCAGAAACGCTGACCTATCAGAGCAGACTGGGCTTTTTCAGAAGGGTGAATATGGGTATATTTAGACAGACAGTATGAGAAAAATAATGTTTTATTTTTGTTTGGTTATTATTGGATATTTTTACATTAAAGCATGTAAACATGTTCTCGTGGAAACCCAAAATACAAGTATGAATCTGAAAAATGAGCACAATATGGCACTTTTGATACCATGCTCCCTCTGTTTCCAACAGTTCTACGTAAGGAGCACTGACTATGACCGCACCCTGATGAGTGCCCAGGCCTGCCTGGCTGGGATGTTCCCACCAACCAGACGCCCGCCTCCCATCATGCCCCAGTTACTGTGGCGGCCAATTCCGGTGCACACCATCCCCAGGGCCCAGGACAAGGTGGGCTGCTGAGCCACATAAATATTTCCTTTCGCCCAGCAGCCATACACCAAAGATAAACTTGTACAAGTTCATTTGAGTCTTTCTCTGTCGCTCCGTGAGTCTGTGTTCACCTCAGCTGTGAACCTGCCGTGTTGAAACTCTCTACTGTTTTAAACTGTGAAATGAACATATAATTGTGCCCAGAAGACTATACCTGCAGTAAATGTGCGTTATTTCTATTGATGTTGTGCTGTTGTTTTTTCAATTTCTCAAGCTGCTGAGGTCTCCGGGCAAAGACTGTCCGAGGTTCAGAGCACTGATGACGGAGACCTTTGAGAGTGAGCACTACCAACGGTTCCTCAGGGCTCACCAGGTAATACAAACTACAGATGAAGACAGTCATCAAAATACACTAACTCACCCTTAGTATCTCTTCAATGATGTGAATGTTCTACTCACCTCAGTTTGTGTTAAACAACACTTTTCTATGAGTCAATAGTGAACCACTAAAAACGTGTTTTTGAACTTCACCATTAGAATTATATAATCAGAAGTGCTGTGAATAATACTTTTCTTCACCTCAGCGGCTGCTTTTCTGCTTATCGGTGCTTTGATTTGTAAATAACAAACACTGCCAAAAGCACATTTGTGTAACACAGTGAAATATATACTTCACAGTTGCTGGTGTCAACGTTATCAGCACCTCCAGCGGACGTGTTAGTTATGCTGTAGACATTATGTCCTCTCAGTAATTTTTTCTCAGGCACGGTGGTTCCAGTGCCTCGAAAAAAAGCTGCTCAGTGCAATTTCTCTCACATTCTCAGAGACGCTAATTAACAGTTGGATTGAATTAGATTAAGAATTACAATGAAAAGGTTTTAATTAAACTGAGTCCCATGTGCTGCCTATTTAAGGTGGTGTTTGAGATCAGGACAGGGCCTCCTGTGCTGAATTTTCACACCCTCTGCTGGAGGCACAGTACCTGCCAGAACCAAAATGGTGCCATTTTCACTGTGTTGTCCGCCCAAAGGCTTAATTTTAAAACAACCACTGAATCAATCAACTATACAAATCCGTACAATTAACCAACTAATGTCTGCAGTTTTTAGTTATTTCATCAGTGCGTCAGCAATAATCCCTCCAGAAAGTTTCTTACCCATGAACATGGTAATTCAAGTGTTACAAACAATGCTAAGTGTGTGAGGTCTAAGTGAATATCTGAATATCAAAAGTGGGGGTTTCTCTGGCGGCAAAAAAACGCTCATACTGTATATGCTGCGCAAAGGATTGTGGCACAGAATAGCTAGAAAAGCATAGTGCAAAATGGTATTTTTGGCATACTGAATTTGACGTACTAAATCTTTGTCTGGCATACTAATAATATGGAAAGTCTAGATTCTGTAGGCCCACTGCAAAGTACTGCAGTGGGTGTGTTATACTTGAGTATATCAATGGGAAATATTGTGGGCTGCTTTTCAGTCCACTTATTCGTTTGACAGCTGGAGTAAGTAGTTCCTTATTCATTCAATCATTCATCTTCAACTGCTTGTCCCTATCGTGGTTGCGGGGGGGCTGGAGCCGATCCCAGCTGACATCGGGCATGAGGCGGGGTACACCCTGGACAGGACGCCAGTCCATTGCAGGGCACATAGAGACGAACAGAGACAGACAACCATTCACACCAAAACTAGTAACTAATAAGTAGTTACTTAGTAGTTTAAATTTTACATATAAAATGATAAATTTTAATGAATTGTTAAAGATTAAACCAGTGGTTTCAAGTCTTTCAGGCTTCATGAGCCTTTACAAAGAATTGTGTACATTCCAAAAGTGTTCAAACCCAAAGAACCCAAGGTAATGTCCCGTTTCCATATAGTGTCATATCCACTTTTTATCCAGTTTTAAGCTACATTTTTGTGTTACGCTTTTAAGCGTGTTCATTTTAAACCATATATTTTAACTGGATGAAGGATTTTAGTTATTGGTCATCTATTTGTGCCACTAAGCTTGTTTCTCTGATAAGTTAAGATCCAACTTATCAGAGAAACAAGCTTAGTGGCACAAATTGGCTTGCAGCCCCTCCGAAACCTATTTTTATTTTTTTTTAATGTTAAATTGCTTTATTCAGTGTTTTAATCACCCGGTTAATTTATTTTGGAGAGGAAAACTCTCTAACTGTAAATAAAAACCTCCTGAACTATGAATACTGATGGAATCAGGCAACTCCCATGATGCCACGCTACACCACAACCTCACCAAACTACGTCTTTTGATATTGTTTTAAGTGAGAGACTCCTTCTGGCAGAATTAAGGAGAAAAAAATAGAAATCATTAATCATCTCAGGACCCCCAGATTTATATTGCGATCATTTTAATTCCCTTGGGCCATCTACAACAATAAAATACTGTATGTGATTTTGAAATCATAACTTTTGGACTTTTATTTGTAGATGATCCTATTGATACTTTTACATGAGTAAAGAGTCTACATTTTTTTCACTGTTCTAACTTATTTCTTCACATTGCAGTACTTTGTGGAGGGACTTTCCAACCACACTGGCTACCCTGTCCCCAAACTGGTTGGCAAAAAAATTTGGAGGGTCTATGACACTCTTACCTGTCAGGTATACTTGATATTTCCCACAGACACACACATAAACAAAATGCTGCCTGTATTTTGCAGTTTTACAAATGCTTCAGTGACTGTTACAAACACCAGCTGATCTGGTTTTTTGTTCAACACACCTGCAGAGATGGACAGGGGGTTTGAGCGTAGGGAAATCATTTTTATACATACAGAGACATGAATAGGACGGCATATTGTAATGATAATTAAAGCATTATGAGATGGGTGGATTCTAGGCCAGGTTGAATAAACTCATACACACGTGCAAAATGAGCATCTGTTACCTTTAGACCGGTGCTAAAAATAGCGAGGATAAATGAAACAATGAAATACAGGCATTTACACCCCTGTTGTTGAGATGTATGCGTTGTGTAATGTGGTTATCAGCGTGATGCAGGGCAATGAATGATATTTTCTTGTGCAGAGGATACATAACTTGACTCTCCCACGCTGGGCCACCCAAGATGTTCTGGACACCCTGAAGAGAATTGCATCATTTGAGGTCATGTACAGCATCCTTAGTCACAAGCGAAAAGAGAAGGCCAGGCTCTCAGGAGGTGAGGATTCACATTAGAGGCAATTAATGTAAAGCACTGCAGTGAGAAAAAAATGTTATTAGAATAACAAAGCCCAGTGTATGTGACATTGTGACTGCTGGCAAACGCTTTGTTTATGGCCTCAGACAGTGTAGTGCTGGGTCAGGCTTCCCAAAAGCATATTAGCAGATTTGAGCTAATGGGACAAAGATGATTACAGTGCTAAGACAAGATGCTCAGTAAGGTCAAAACGATTGGTGTCTGGGAAAATTCCATTTGCACTGTTGACACTGACGTGTTAATTTGCCAGGGGTGCTGCTCAACGCCATCCTGAGGAATTTCTCCAGGGCTGTAGAGCAAGGGAGCAGTCTCAAATTCATTATGTACTCAGCTGTAAGTTCAACGTCGGGGCACATACACACATTTATAATCTATCGCGCGCCCACAAAAAAAGCAACAACTGCTGTTTCACATGCTGTGTCTCCCTCACCTCCCTGATGTTTCTCATTCCAGCATGACTCTACCCTCATCACCCTCCAGGCGGCTCTGGATGTGTACAACGGCCTTCTCCCTCCTTACGCTGCCTGTCAACTCTTCGAGTTCTACCAGGAGTATGATGGGTAATGACGTCCTTCCTGCTCTTTGCATATTTAATTACACTATCTAGGTCAGATGGCCTAAAACACACCGCATTTTGAGCATTCCACTGTTTAGCCTCACAGGACCATTCAACCACCTTTCTGTTTTCCTTTTCAAGTCAATGGAAATCTGGCAGCCATCCAGGACTGCAATGGCTCAGTTTAGATAAAAATGACCGTGTGTGTGTGTGTGTGTGTGTGTGCGTGTGTCATACTGTAAAGCTGCGACGATTTGTCAATTAATGATTAGTCAATCGACTATTCATTTAACTTATTAATTAAACGTTAAAGTCATTTTCCATAGCTTTATTTTCAGCCTTTCAAATCTGGTTATTTCCTCCTGTCTATGTTTTATATCATATTAAACTGAATATCTGGGTTTAATACTGACAAAACCAGACATTTAAAGACATCTCCTTGCACTCCGAGTAACTTGGCTGATCATTTTTCTTAATTTTCCGACATGTTATAGACTAAATTGTCTTAATCCTAATAATTCAACAGTTCATACTCTCTGGAGCTGCATTACCGCAACGACACCTGGCGTGACCCCTACCCCAACCCAGTGCCAGGATGCAACGGGTTGAATCCCTGCCCTTTGTCCATGTTCACTGAGCTAGTGCGGGACGTGGTGGCGGAGAACTGGGAGGCTGAGTGCGGGTTCAGAACAAGATTGTCAAGCACAGGTGAAGAAGATTTATATTCTCTTGCTCATGCACTTCACTGCAATATGTTTATTCCTGTATTCACGTCCGTTGTTGGGATTTTTTCAGCACAGACTGTCTGATTTTAAGATACCAAGGCTTTTTTGAAATCTTCCAAACTATTCCACATTCATATGTACCTAAACCGGAGTGTTGTCTCCCACAGGTGTCATAACAGCTCTTGCAGTGGCTGTGGGTCTCCTGGCAGTGGCGCTGTTGTTCAGCATAGCAGTGGCGATCCGCAGGAGGAGCGCACACTACTCCAGGGAGGTGTAGTGCAGACGACTGTCACACGTGCCAAAAATACAGAAAGGTGCTTCTCTGATAATAATAATAATAATAATACTAATAATAATAATGTGCCATGTACTTTAATATATTAGAACCAGAGTGTGAGTGTGTGAACCTTTTACTTCTTCTTCTTCTATGAATTCTGCTTGTGACTAAATAGAACATGCATGAAAAGCATATCAAGAAATAAAACATATTCAAAACAATTTTTCATAGTAGCAGGCATCACTACATTTTATTAGATTAACTCTGCGACAGTGTGTGCATGCTGATATTCACTGTTCATTCACTGTTTGGTTCACATTTCGGTTCACATTCTTTGCTGATCGGTTTCTCACTTCTTCTCTGGGTCCACGGCAACTGTGGGATGACAGGGACAGAGCATTAGATTTTGAAATTAAATGGCAAGTATTGTGCTTCGCATCCACATTCAAACAATTCAATTCTGTCGCAGCTGTCATCGTGAACACAGTCAGCTTTGAGCTTTTGATTGTGTATCACATGCACACAAAAAAGTAACCATGTGATACTTCTGTACTCCACACAGCAAAAAACTTATCTCACAGTCAAACTACCAAGTACCCCCCCCCCCCCACACACACACACACACACCCACACATCCCTCCTTCGTCATCCCTCCCTCCTTCCCATCTGTCTCCAACCTCGCAGCCCGTCTCATCCTCTGCGTTCTTACTTCGGATGTCCAGCTTGCACTCCACCTCATCCTGGCCCAGCTCATTGACAGCCATGCATGAGTATTTGCCTCCGTCAAAGGTGCTTGGCTTGCGAATGTTGAGGGTCAACACTCCCTGGTTGTTCTGCATCAAGTACTTGGGATCCTGACCGATGATCATCTTGTTCTTCATCCAAACAATCTTTGGCTGAAACATTGAAAAAGTCAATCAGGCGAGACAAATCTAATTCTTCGATAGTGGAAAAAAGATTTTCTTTTCACGCAACGTTGATATGAAAAGCTACTGTTCGGCCCAAGTCCGTCTTACAGCTAACGTCAGGCTCTAACTTGCTTACGAGAACCAGCCCTTGTCGGCCTCCTTCTGTAACTCACACTCCACGCGGCTATTTTAACATGCGCTTTTACCTTGGGGATGCCTTTGACGGCGCAGCTGATGGCGGTGCTGTAACCGGCCACTACGGATCTGTCAACCAGGGGCTGAGTAAACTTGGGCACACAGGACATGTCTTTCTCCTTGTAGTTGCTTGATTTTTGCTCCAGGCCTATGGAGAAGAGTGGGAAAGGGGGAAACAAACTTAGTCAACCCACACCAATCAGAAATGTGACTCATTTTACTTGACATTTCTGATTATGGTGTAAAATGCGATCTGCAGTTCAAACACACACTTTACTGTACACACACACCCACACACACACACACCGATCTTGGAAATGACAGCAGTGTTCTTGCTGAAACGTGGCTCCTCGCTCTTGCCGCAGAGGTTTTCACTGTAGACGCGGAACGTGTATTCATTGCCCATGATCAGATCTGATGCTGTGCAGTTTGGCCGTCTGTTGTGTTCATAAACAGTGAACCAATCCTGGAGAGAGAAGAAGGTGATACTGTTACATTAAATTAAGCATACAGAATAAGTCAAACACTGGCTGGAGGTATTCTCAGTATTATTGCTGAGCTGCAGGCCATAAATGTCGGGGACTGAAGATGATGATGATCTACTGTAGGTTTGAAAAGCTACCCCCTCCTCCTCTTTCACCTTAGTCTTTAGGTCTGCCTTCTGAATGGTGTATCCTGTTATTTCACAGTTGCCGTTGTCCTTGGGGGGTTCCCACTCCAGTGCTGCATTGAAGCCCCATACTTCTACCACCCTCAGGTTCAGAGGAGGTCCAGGTTTATCTGAATGCAATTAAATGTCAGATGTTCAGTACATTTTGGCTGCGATTGAATTTCAGATTCATGTTCAACCTGACAATCTTACCAACGATCCTGATTTCAATGGTGGCTCTGTCCTCCATGTTCTCGATCTTTAGCACCAGCTCATATTTCCCAGAGTGCTCTCTCTCTGCCGAGCGGATGAAGAGGATAGTGTCCACATTAGAGTTACGGACGTTGACCATCTTTTCGTCAAGGGGTTGACCGTCCTTGAACCAGGTTGCGACTGGGCGTGGCTTACCCTATCAGACAAAAAAAAAACCATTGTTTAGGATAATTGTTCTGACTTACCTGTTTTGGCAGGTGATTTTATTAATTTTCCATGTGTTTTTTGTATTACACATTGGGTAAGAGCAAGAGGCTGAAGTGCAGGACTACCCCATGTTCTACATCTGAAATTCATTAAACAAATACCAAACAAACACTTATAGAAATGATCCTTACAAAAAAAAAAACACACCTTACAAAACTTTTTCCCCACCTGTTTCACAGGCGGTTTCAACAGTTCTTAAGTCATAAATAGGAGTGAAAACAATGCAGATCCGACATAGAAAATGGATCACCATTTTTTTCTCCTTTTCCTCACAGGACTTTCATTAATACTTGATAGGCCAGACCCCAAACATAAATCTTATGTTATAAGCTACTGATTTACAGAAAAATTTGCTTTTCTTTAGAGCTGTCACTAAAGTTCTTTAATGTTTTCCACTAAGGTAAGCTGGGTCATGAAAAGGGCAATCCTACAATTTATAATAATGTTCAAAAATAAAGAAAATTTGTCTTTTCCCATTAAAAGGATACACAGACAATTTAAAATAGCACTCCTATAACAATTACTGACAAAGGACTGTACAAAAATACTAAAATAGTGGAGATATATTTTTTAATTATTGAATGCAGCTCCCTATCGAGCTACGCAAGACTATATAATATTGTTATAGCTTAAGTATATACCAGTTTACCATAGGAATTTAATGTTAACAAAGGCTAATGTAAAAAAATGGAACAAATTCAAAACCTTAGTAAAACGTTCTTTTTTCTAACCTGGAAGGGGACAGTCAGGTTGATCTTTTCTCCTACTTTCCTGATGTACTTTGTTCTCAGCTCACGGGGGAGGCGAATCTTTGGATACTCTAAAGCAGGAAAATACATCTTATTAAAATACATTGTATTGTACTGTGATCGCATTAAGCATCTGTCTATATATAAACCATAACATGCACTAAAAATGCTATAACTGATTATGATATAATCCATAAAAAGTGTTTAAAAGTGCTCTTGTCTAGTGTCTGTTCAAAACTAACCATGACTGACTCACCCATGATCTCACGGATGGTGACGGGCTGTGACAGCACAGCTGGAGGACTGCGTCCAGCGATGTTTACTGCCACCACCCTAAAGTTAATCTTCTCTCCCACGGGGAGGCCACGCACCACAAATCCCTGCCTCTCACAAAGTTCCTGGTTTGCCACCACCCACTCGGTGTCTGAAATAAAAGAGAAACACATGCAGTAAATCACATCAGAGTAGGATTTGAATCTTCTGTTCTTTTATTACATATATTCATTGTGATAGTGTAATAGGCATTGTTTCTCTTAATGGTGCTAGAACTGAGCTGTACTATTTTTAAAACTGACTTCAGCTATCAATTACATGGCTTTACGTCATAATTTGAGAACGTTAAATTCAATCATGTCCATGAATGTTCAAAATGTTTGAAAACAGAATATTTAGTATAGTCACCTCCTTCCTTGCAGTATTCGATAATATAGCCATCCAGGCCCCCAGCTCCTATCTTCTCTGGGGCGAGCCACTTCAGGGTGCATGTACTGTCCGTCACATCATGCACTGACAGACGCGTGGGTTCGCTAGTTGGGGCTAAGGGTGACAGGGAGAGAGAGAGACAAGAGAATGAGTGGGTTGACTGAAGATGGGGGATGGACAGAGGAAGGAAGCTAAGAAAGATGGGGTTATGATGGCTGTGATACGTACAAATAGGCATGAATGGTTTGGAGGTGAGACTTGGCTGAGACATGCCGATGCTGTTGACGGCAAACACCCTCATCTCGTAAAAAACGCCTTCAATCATCCTCTTAGCCTCATAGTTAGTCGATTCGTATACATCAAAGTTGAGCTTTGTCCATCTGGAGGAACCTTTCTTCTTCCTTTCCATGAGATAACCTGATGGAGGAAAAACAGAAAAATCACTTTAGACACACGGAAACCTTAGAAATGTAATTGTTGGCCTTTATGCCCAGAACATTACGTTTGAAAACGTAAAGACAAAATCCATTCTTTACCTTTCAGTGGTGCGCCGCCATCAAATACGGGAGCATCCCAAACTATGCTTGCGGTATCCTCTCCCACTGATAGGCATTTGACATTCTCAGGGGGATCAGGTACATCTAAAATAACATTACAGTTTGTTTAGATGTACATCAGAAAAGTTTAAAATATAGATGAAATGTTTGAAAAGTGATGAATCGTAAAACGCTTCACGACACATCAGTCACTACCATATATACTACGATCTTCACTGACCAACAATCTTCACAAACAGCATAGCCTTGTCCTCTCCGGCAGGGTTGGTCACACAGATGGTGTAGTTGCCCTCATCCTCCCTCTCTGCCCCCTCTATGACGAAGCAGCTCAGGTCTTTCCTGGCCTCCACCCTTACGCGCCCTTCAGTATCTGAAATTACCTATCAAACAGGAAATTTCAGTGCCGTGGAGGGAGACTTCAAAGTAGTTCTAAAGTTTTCATCTTATGGGCAACAACACTTCATCAAGCAGACCTAACTTAATGGAGTCAGGGTTTATAAAGACCTACGGTTAATTTCGGGGGAAAAAAAATAGGTAGCGTTAGATCAACTCATTCTCATTGTGAACCTCTCAAAACAGTTGCTTTGTTAGGACTCCTTGGCATCACTTTTTAACACTCTGGGTAGCCCTGCACGTCAAACTGCACGCATTTTAACATTGTGCATTCAAACAAAACTACTTTCTCTGCGATGTGCAGGAGAGAAACAAAGAGGGGCACCTCTACGGGGCAAATCAGAAGGGAATTTATGGGCCATCTGAGTTGACCAGGAGAAGACTTTGGCAGTGCTTTGGCTCATCGGTGGTCTATAAAGCACTACAGTTATGTGACATCGAAGCAAAATCAAAAGCATGGTGTTTTCCAGATAGGACAGGTGTACCCCGCTTCCAGAAAAGGCCACTTTGGTACTCTGACTGAAAACATCAGGGACAGTTTCTTTGCTTGCACCCCAACTTTGCACCTAACTGCCTGTGGGCAAAATAGTTCCCATTGGTTGGGTCAAATCTCAACAGAACAGCAGTTTTGTTTCTGGTGAGGTAGCATTTTTTTACTGAAGCCCAGTGAAAGAAACAAAGGGGGAGAGGAAACAGTGAGAAATGAGTAAAAATAAAACAAAATAGGCCATATTGTAAAACAGTTTAGGGCAAACTTTCCAAGATCGTCGATGCCAGTGTCGTGAATAAAGATATTAGTTTTTGTGACCCTTTTTGTGACTACTTGTCTCATCCTTACTTGATCTCCTTTGGACCAGACACACACGGGTGCTGGCTCTCCTGTGATCTCCACATCCAGACGGAGCTTATTGCCTGCCACCACAATGATGGTGTTTTGGGAGACCATGTTCCCGGTGGTGTCCAGGTGGATCTTTGGAGGATCTGGTTAATGTATAACATACAAAGACAGTGTGTGTGTGGAAGTGGGATTTGGGATATGAAGATCAAAAGTTTCAAAGGTTTTGTCAACAGAGATCATTCAAGTCTACCTACCTTGTCTAGGCACATAGTCGATCTTAATTTCTGTTTTGAGAGAATAAAAGATTTGGTATTAATACGTAGGTTGATTGATGCCTCCATCATTTGTAATCATTCTTTCTTTCTCACCCAAGAAGTTGAGTTTGGCAGAAAGTGACAGAGCGTAACCGTCAGGAACAAATGTGTAGTCTCCAGCATCCTCTGGCTTCACATCATCAATAAGCAGCCGATGAAACCTAAAACAAGCAACAGAGATTATTTGAATAAACGCAGGACGTGTTTGAGCCTTAGTTATGATGAAATTCCTGAAAATGCTTTCAAATCTATTCATATGTCCTTGAACCTTCCGATGTGAGTCATTTTGATGCGTTCGCTCGGTAAGACCTCCACTCCGTCTTTGAACCACTTTCCTGTGACCTTGTCATCAGACACCTCACACTTGAACAAAGCCTGGTCTGTCGCCTTGACAGTCAGGTCAGCAATGTCCTGCAACACCTCCAGCTGTTTTTCTAAATAAGACATTGGAAACCACAAGAGAACAGTTCAGACAGGAGAGAGAGCGTCTGAAGGTAAAGGGAGGAGAGGGTAAGGTTCATGATGGCAACATCTTGACACCGACTGCCACCGGTTGTTAGTTAGTTTGTAAAGAGAGGTGTTAAGCCCTCGGGCCAGCAGTTATATTCAGCTGCAGCCTTAGCACTGCATTTAAGTGACAGAAAAACCCAGAATAAATATAGTAAATCTGTATAAAATAAAGTGTGCACACTGATTATTTTCAACTAAATGAAAGACTTAATAATTATTAGTTTCAAATGTTTTTTAAAACATCCAAATCTCTTAAAAATTAAATAAAAGTTTGAATATAATATTTTTCCAGTGGTACCTTCCACCTCCAGCTCTCCTTTGGTATGCCCCCCGTTTGTCCAAGCGTGGTACATTCCAATGTCATCCAGTGTGGCCTCCTGGATGATAAGCGTGTGCTTCTTTCCATCCTTCTTGAAACGAAACTTTGAAGAATCTTTGTCTTTGTGAAGCTCTATGTCTTCAAAAAACCTGGAAAAAAATTGAAAATGACCACATTTCTTTGAAACACATAGTTTGTGCAAATCAATCTATGAATTTCTTTTTTATATGATACTGACTTTTTGGAATAACTAGTTGAGTTGTACAATATTCTGCTTTACTTCTGCATGGACTTAAAGCCATGACCTATAGTTGTCCCAAGCTTGATAGAGCCTATTGCTAAATGATAGTTATACTAACCACATGACATGGGCACCTTCCTCCGACACCTCAATCTCAAACTCCACTCTCTCTCCAACGACCACGTGATAGTCATCCATCAGTTTGGTGATGGTAATAGGGGGCTCTGCGCAGAACGGAGAGTTACATTTAAATGTATAAATTCAGCAGGAACTCAATGTTAATGCTGTAAGGTTTACAAATTCACATGAATGATGTCTTTTTTTTTCTGCTGATAAGCTGTCAGAAAGAAAATATGCTTCACCTTTGACGAACACCTCTGTGAAACACTTGTCCTCGCCAACCACACACTCGTAGGCAGCATCGTCAGCCAGTGTTGCCTTGTTGATGGTAAGTGTTCTGACATTCCCCAGGCACTCAATGATGTACCTTGAAAAGTGACAAAGAAATTAAAGGTTTTCCTTTGTCAAGCCATTGACATGTTTCCAGTACAAATGTATTCAAATAACCATGATGAAAACTTAATTTAGGCTCCAATCCTGTTTAAAGTATTGTCGAACAGGACCTGTTTGTGCATTTTTACCTAACCATAGATTTTTGTCATACAGACCTTTAAACTTAAAACTGAGAGGTGTTTTTTTTCAATACAAGTGGAAATCCTTTTCTATAGCCCTACATGCCAGCAAGCTTAAAGGGCAGTAAGTAAGGAAGTAAGTATGTCCTGAATAACGTATGGTCTGTGTGCGACCATCTCCTGGATATCTATTCAGCTTATAAGCATGGATAACAAAGCAGTGGAGATTTGGGTTTTTCATCTTGGGCTCCAAAACTCCTGGCTTGGACAAAAAGTATGCTTATTGAAGCTCGTATTGATTCCAAATCAAATACCAAAAAAAGGTATCGTTAATAAAAATCTACGTTAATAGTTCATACACAAAATTTTTTTTCTCGATGCCGTATTTGATAGCCGAATTTGCCAAAAAAGACCCTGGGAAGATTTTACCCCTGAGTTTCACTTTAAGAGCGACAAAGCCCATATAGGGAGGTTGAGGTTTGTGGATGGGTCAAAAAAACACACCTTTCACCCAGTACAGCATGTCCTGTTTCTGTCCTGGCATCGCTTGGTTATGTTACAGACTTATTTTAACCCCAGCTTTGATTTGCTGCCTAAGTAGTTTTGTTTAAATTCACAATATTAACCGCATGTTCCTCATGTTTAAAACAGTGAACGTAGTGGAGCAGGGTAGGGCTCCCCAAAGCCGGGATGAGAACAGGTTGCAGGTTCATATAGGGTCGGTCTTGAATTTTTGGGCCCTCTCACAGCTCTAGTTTTTCGGCAGTGGTTTACGTGAGGCATGATATGTCTTGGCAACGAGTCTTACTCAACCCTCCGGTGGGCTCCTTATTACTGCCTAAAAATAAAACACGCTGATGGCAGCATCGTTTCTGAGCATGACTGTGGAGCAGATAATTTTAGCTTGGTATTTTTAAAACACTGCCCATCAAGTCCATCTAAGCTTGATGATTAATGTGATACAGCCTAACACTACTGTCTAATTAAGAAAAGCTTGCAAGGAGCTTAGCATGGTGAAAAAAGACGCTGGAATCAGTCTATGTAAACCATGATCGGGGGGGGGGGGTGCGTGAGTGTGTGTCTGTGTGTGTATGTGTGTGTGTGTGTGTGTGTTTGGTTATGCTTTGAAACATGTACTTGGCTGAGGGTTTGATCTCCTGGCCATTCTTCAACCATTTGACCTGGACATCAGGATCGACCACCTCACACCTCAGGACAATCTTCTTACCCTTTTCCACCGAGTAGCAAGACTCAAGCTTCTTCAGGAAAGCTAGGGTTGCAGGCAGAAAAGGAAAACATTGAAATTCGCAACTCATCATCTCACAAAAACATCCATTCTCTGTGCCCTTTTTTATGGTGCCTTCCCTTGCCTACTTCCATCCCCTGCTGTCATTAAATCTTCAATTTTTTTTTTTACATTTAACGTTACCTTCATCTGTTGTTTAACCTGACTTACCCTCAGTATGCTTGGGCTCAACCACCTTCATCTTTTTCAGACGTTTCAGCATGCCCCTCAGGTCAGTAATTCCATATTCAAAGGCGATTTTCTCATACTCGCTCGGATGGGCACTCTTAAGCAACTCCCACACGTCGATCTGTGGTGCCTCTTCTACCTTCTTTCTGTAAGTCAAGGGATACATATGTTATTGGGACTGTAGAAGCAAAACATTCTTCTTTTTAAAAGAAACAATCATACTGTGTGCTTGATAATCTCGCAAACCAAATTTTGCTTGGCTTCTTACTTTTTAGCGGCTTTCAGTAGAGCACTGAAATCCAGATTTCCTTCGTCCTCTCCAGCGTCCCTGCGCATGGAAATGAACATACAGTATGTGTAACCAAGCTCGGGCATACCTTCTGACATCGTGCATTAAATTTTACTATACTGTCATACCACCTGTGCTGAAAAACACATTCACACACTATAAATAGTTTATGTATGCTTTTCCCCCCTCTTTTCACTGCTGAGACCCTGGCGCTCTTACGCTCTCTTGAAGGCAGACAAAATATCTGCCTGCTGCTGCTCCTGCTGTGCGGCTGAAATGAGAGAATTTACAGACACCGCACATTAGGGCTGGATTAGGTCAAAAAACATCAGCATGTATGGAATTCGTGGCGGCCTCAGGGGGCCAGAGTCCGTTTTCACTCACCCTCGACAGAGATCTCAAAGGTGGAGCTGTCACACTTGTCTTTCGCCGTCACTTCGCACCTGTAGCCACCAGCATCTCCCGCGACCACTTTGATGATCTTCATTTCATAGGTATAGATCTTCGGAGGAATATCACTTACATATTAGTTACTTAGTTTTTTCAGATCAAAGAGGATCAAATTTTCTTTTTGTTGAACATGCACCTTAGTATTCCTGTCATAAGTTTCTTTGAACTGCATATGTTTCCCAGCCTTGCTGCCAAGGTCCAACCACTTGCCCTTCAGCCATTTCATGGTTGGTTTTCTTGTCAGGGTGGTTGAGTCAACCTTGGCTATGAGAATGACATCCGCTCCTGCCATGCACAAACAGCAATTAATTCGCAGAACATTACATGATAAGGTTACACATTATGGATTGCCACCATTTCCTGTCATTCACATTTCTAACCTGCAATAGCGACTACACTTTCTTGTGGCTTCTCAACAAAGAGCCCAGTGAGCTCAGTCATCCCAGGCTCTGTAAAGAAGAAGGAAGAAATTAGTTTACTCTCGCAATTATTGAAATTGATTTTGATGGATTCAGAAACAAACCCCAAGAGAGCCCTTAAACGGCATTGGCGATGACCACAGTGTGAAACACAGTGCAAAGGACACAGGGAAATGCTTGGGACGTTTTACGAACAACCATGAAATCTGAATCATACCTGCAGACACAGACTGTGCACATATAGTATATGAAACACAAGAAACACTAGATAATAAACCAACAGCATTTGGCTAAAAGGACAAAAGGACAAAGGAAGTATGACAAGTAAAACTTTCTGCAAACAACATACTGGCATTAACACAATGTTGCATTTACTTGCTTAGCTCCAGCTGTGAGTTATCATTACCAAGTTTTCAATTTATTGCTTTTTGCAGTTTAATATTGATTTTAAGAACGACTAGATCCATCTTGCAATGAGATAACACCAGCTGCATTGTCAAATCTGGGGGCATAAAGTCTCGGGGCAATGGCCCCTTTGCTACTTCCTACCACCCTACTTCCTGCCCCCTTGCTTGGACCATCTTCAAACTTGACCTTCATTTTGATCTCACCAGCACACCTGTAAAGTATTGTGACTGTATTTTGCACAGTTGTGATGCTTTCGCAGTAACACAATCTGTCCAGTCAAGTGTTGTGCTCTTTACTTTGTTCACATGACAAAATGGTCATGGTGTCAAAAACCATGTTTCAATTCAATTTTGTTTCAAACTTTTTTCCAGCCCTGACAGCTACGCCGTTGTTAGACTATCAAGTTTTGATTTGTAAAGATAAACAGATCATTGGTTTTATCCGTTTCAATGCATTTACATTTTCAAATTCTTCATTTTTGAGAATGTACCAATTTTTATATTTAAATGATTCATAGAAAATGGGGGAATTGTCAATCCTGCTTCTGATTTTCGAAATTAAAATTGTGACACCCGGAGCATGTACAGCAGCAAGATAATTACAGCAAAACGAGACAGTAAACATAATGCTTCGGAAGACACAAAGTTATCTGACCAGAAAAACACTCCATGTCCACAGCTCAAAAACACATACAAGGACAAGAGAGCAATGTGGATGTGTTTCATGTATTCAGCGAGCAAAAGTTCCAGGGACACATAATCACTTCAGCAAAGTATCATAACCAATTAGAAGGTCCAGAATGTTTTAATGAACTCTGAGCAAAGTATAGAATTTCAGATTAGTGCACCTGTTGACCATCCATCTGCACATTATACCCGTATCAAAACATTTAGCATTCAAGGTGCAAATTAATAAACAATGCATACATGGTATTAAATGTCTAAATTATTGTAAGTCATATATGTAGTGCAAGTCCCTGCCTTAATCCCTCAGTTTATATTTGGCCCTAACAAATCAAATCATTGGACATCTTCATTTGGCATGATAGTTAACTTCCGCATAACAACAGATAGGATGCATATGTCACATTTGCATGCAGTAGATTGTCACAGTCCTGCACTGTGCCTCCAGCTCGCCCCTTACCCTCCACTTCAGGGTTTGCTGCGGCTGGGAAAAAAACCAAAATTCCCATTTAACATATGGAAGTATAACGATTTGCGGTTATACTGTTACCATAAGTCAGTTTAAACTCTTAACAAGGCAAGTGAACAGCAATTACAGAATTATTATTCTGTAGAATTATTACATTAATACGCCACACAGTGAAATGCAATCCAAACAGAATCAAGATCGTGAATGTTATCAACCAAAACTGAAAGTAATGTAGTAGTAATTGATTACTGATTCTAATCACCAAACTTGTGATACATTGAAATCACCATGATTACTTCTTTTTGGACTGATATTGCAAGGCTACATGTCTCAAAGGAGGCAATTACATTTCCCAGTACAGAGCATGTGCAACTCAGGTCGCTTAAATAAACCACTGAAATGGGACTTAAAAGATTATTTTGTTTAGTGCATCGATGTGTTATGAATAATGAATATAATCATTTGTATCAAAGTTTGTCTCATTTCCCTCTCATGATACGTCAAGACTAATACCTCTCTGAGCAAAGTGTACACGTTTGCTCTTACTATATTCAAAACATCTCCAATACTGGTTGAGGAAGTGCCACAAAACAGTTGCAGTCGGCCAAGTAACGATACCCCCCCCCCCCCCCCCCCCACACACACACACACACACACACACACACTATACTCCCCCGGGTTTGGCTTTAAACAGCTTTGGTATGATATGCACTTCCCCCACAGAAATTCCACTCTAATAGACACACTGAGGGCAAACTCAGTGTAATTCAGGAGTGAGAACAGGGGCTCAAAAAATGGTGCACAAGAAAAATCCAACCAGCGCCAATGGTTTCTGTGTATAAAGTCAAAATGTCCTCCTGAAAGGTGTAAATATGACTGTTATGACATTAAAATCACATCCTGAGAGTTACTCAACGTGATTTCATTAAAATAAGGTAAATGGCAGATTGGTCTTTGTAGAAGCCTGTTCCCATGACTAAAATAGGATATGGGAAAGCCTGGCATCTAGACTAAGCTGAGTTGGGACCAAAGAAGTCTCCTCAGGTTTCTCTCTGAACTTTCCTCAGCTGCCGGCTATGGATTATGCATAGCGTGCTAGCCATGCTATCAACCCACTAACACAATTTATCAAATCACTCCACCATGTAAAATTAGCATTTTAATTTTAATCTAGCTTGTCTAAGATAAACAATTCTCCACTGTGGTAGGCATATGGCTGATAGTGACAACCACAAGGTGTTCATATTGTGCAGTTTCCACATGCTAAGCCCGTTTCACTTCTTTGATTCATGCTCCAGGTTCCCCTAATCATACTCTGCCACTATGCTTGTCTTTTCTTTAAAGGCAAGCATAGTGGCTTAAAAAAAAGCTTCCTCAAGGAATTTATGGACGTTGAGGTCAGTGACATCCAGGTCACAAACCAACATTTTATGACCTCACCCTGGCTGCTTGACTCTCTTTGCTCAGCAGGTCTCCAACCAACTGCCCCAAGATAGCAGCTTGATTGTGAGGGCAGAAAACAGCCATGTAACCTTTGGAGGAGTCTCTAATTACCCACCTCTCTTCTCTATTAATTTACCCCAAGCCCATCATCCCAGGGCTTGTCACGCTGGCCTAAAAAAGGGCAGCCATCGACAATTTGGCTATCCTCCTAGTTAAGATGCCATAGAGACACACAGAGCTGAGGAATGCTACAATATGCACTTCACAGGAGATTGGGGATTCTTCAGTTGCCACTTCCACTGCTGGTTAAGCCTCACCCAGGTGTCAAAGCGGGCAAAACAATGTTAATATCAGTGTTCCCCCTCAGGCTCAGCAGGTGTATATCACATACATTAGGTGCGTTTCCACTTTGGTCGAATACCCGTAATGAGGCGGGTCTGTCTTGCCGGAACCCCCTAATTTGCATGTGAGACGCTCGAGCGGCCATTTGAGCGGCCGTTTGCTGGCCCTGTGGGAGAGTAGGGCCGTTTTTCTCCCCTGAAAGAAGGCTAGTTGCTGATTGGATGTAGCCCTCAGCAGGATGTGAGGTGTGGTAGTACAGATGCCACAACAACACGGAGAAGTAGACTTTTATCCAGTGGTGTAGTGCAACTTTGCACAGGCTTGTTAAATGAGTGCTGCAGTGTCCGGGTTGGATTCTGACCCTCTCTCTCTCTCTCCCATTTACACACAAACGCATACACACACACCGTACTGCAAGCGGGGTGACAGCCTGTCTGTCAACAAACACTTTTACAGCTCCCAGAATTTTGAAAGTGGAGTGTTTTTTTTGAGGTTACTTGTACATAGGTTGATGTTGTGAATCATACCGGCCACCTTAAATTAAACTACAACTATTCTGTATTTCTCACTTTGAGAAACAGTAATGGAAACACGATGAGTGAACGTCCATTTGAGAGGGCATGTCCTGGTACTTTCCGAGCGGCCAGATTTTAACCAATGGAAACACGCCTATTGTGAAGGTAACCACATAGAATTAGTAGCCCTTAGCTCCTTTGTGTCTTGGCAAGTCCATAAGCTTTCTCCATCCAATCTGCTCCTCATCAGTCCAGATAGATGATGATTTGGGAGTTGTGCCCCTGAAAGACCTTGTCTGACAAGGACAGCTTTGTAACATGAATACGTGCTCTTAAATTTCACTTGTTAAACCTGAGTAAAACCATTTTTAGACAGCTGACTTATGAATCACACTGCACGGCTGTGATACACAACCATGGTTTTAGTTAGTAAAGCATCTAGAGGAGTTTGGCCTCTAGACCCATGAGGTAATTTCTCATAAAGGTTGAGAAATGACCAAGTATGTCTTTTCCTCATGCAGTTTGGAGGCATTGACGTGGATGTGCTGACTATGGTGTAACCTCACTGCTTGAGCTCTCCTTGCAGTTTCCTTGTACAGCATAATGTTAACCTAGTATCAGCTAATCAGAGGACACTCGGTATGTTAGCAGCTGCCATTGTTCCATGATGGCTGTTACACATAAAATGCACAGCTGTGTTTCCATTCTCATTGTTTAAATTGCCTGAGGGACAGAGGCAAAAGAGAGCTGATAGCATAGCTGACAGATGCGTTTGGCAGCACTCTTCACATAGAGAAACAAATTCTGAATTGCTCAAAGAACATAAGCAGCATACTTTGTCAGTGAGGTGAACCAACAGTAGAGGACACAGGTGAATAAGACAATGATATATTATTCAGTAAACAGTTTTTTCCCTATATGACACTGCAAAGGATCTGATGGGTTGTAGGCCTGAGGTTTGGCTTATTCTGATGGTAACTACTGTGGAGCTGCAAGAAGCTGCAAGCTCTGAGAGGGATTTTGAGCAGGATTTTCATGGGATCTGTAAGCTATGAGTGCTGAAGCAAGTGGGTTCACCCTCCATACTTATATTACATTTTACATTTCGGGTCTCGTAAGCAGCTCTGTGTCAAACTACAGCAGAGAAAGTTCTACACAGTGCAAAGTAAAAAATGTGTTTTAACAAAAGCCAAAGAAGGCTTATGTACATACATGCACCTATGAAAAAAACAGCTAATTTCAAATTTGAAGAATTGTCCATGCCGCAATCTCAGTCCAAATTGAAATAGTCTAAAAGATTTCAAATAAGATAGACACAGGTCCACTTAACATTTATTTATTATGTGACATCTCGACTAGCACATAATACCAAAATTATCTACAAAGCTATAAACACTCAAACCATACTTTTGAAAGGGCAAAAGTAAATTATCAATGGACATGTCACTATAAACGTTGCTCTTTCCTTACCATCCCCATCAGCTTCTGAATCTGCTGCAGACAAGGAAGCAAACTTAACTGAAAAAAGCCGCGAGGAAGCAAACGCTTGTTGCACAAGAGATGACATATAGATGCAACAGAGACCAAAACACAGAAGCACCATGCACCATCAAGTGTTTCTTTTTAATACCTCTAATATCCAATTCAAACTGCATTCAAAAATGTAGGTGTTTTCCTTTGGCATATTTAGTGTAACTAAATGCTATAATCAATCAAAATGTAAATAAATAGAACACATAGAAACCAGAACAAAACATACAGAATATGCTTGTATGGACATACAACAATTAATTACAAAACTGACCATGTTGTAAAACAAATTATAAAACCAATCCAAGGTCAAGTTCACACACAGCATACATTATACTATACAGTATATGTATATGGCAATCCAGTGATGACAAACAACTTAAGGCATTCAACATAAAATGTATAATCCTGTTATTTAAGTCAAGGCTACAAAGCAATCCGTAACTAGCATTTTGTATATATGTATTTTTGCAACAAGTCCTTCAACTCATATAACCCAAGAGGTTGTTTGTTCATGTAGTCTCTAATCCACAGGAGTGTTTCCTACCTGAGTGCCCTCTACTGGTGGCAGGAGATCAACACATCCTTAAATGCTAATTTAACGCATGGTTAATGTTGTGAAACACAGTTTGGTTAGGTTTAAGCAACAAAACTACACTTTGATAGATTTTTGGAAAAGATCATGATTTTGGTTAAAATAACTAAGTTCGCTAAGTAACTTCAGTTGCATACAAAAGTCAGATAAGACAAAGTTGACTTTTGGTTTCACACAGGACACCAACAGGGGTCTCCTGGTTGAAAGTAAGTTTTTTTTTACCCATCCATTTACCCTGACATCCTCCGTATGCTGACTTTGTCACTCTTCATGCTACGTCACTTGACTTCCGCCATTGCTCCTGTCATGAATACTACAACCACTAGAGGTCGCCGCCTAACAATAAATGTTAATAAAGGCCATAATAAGCTGTTTGGACAAACAACCGGTGGGGTCATATTTTGGGGGGAGGACGGTCTCTAATTCTGGGGCGTTCAAAAATGCATAATGAAAAGTTTTGCAGGTCAGCCGACACAAACCTGAAAGATCTTTGAAAATAAGACATACAAGAGTCATGCAGATACTGCAATTTCCACACAGAGTGGCACATGTATGTACTGATATGTGAATACAATACATGGATTATATAGACGGACATATTAAACCAGAACATTCAATGTACAGGAGTCTGCCTTACCTCCGTCTGCAGGGGGTGCATCTAAGGAAAATGAATACAAATTAGCTACCAATATATTCTGTAATTATTCACTACATTTAGTCATAAATGAGGAAGCTGGGGAGAAAGTTAACTGAAAGTGTGTTTTTTTTCCCCCTGATGTTAAGAGGTGCCTACCATCGTGTGCTGGCTGTGGTTCAGCTGGGTAAATAAAAATCATGTTTATTAAGTGATTGGAAACAGAAAGATGATGAGACCTGGACAACATTCAATTGGGGAAATCTCCGGATAAACTCAACCAAAACACTTGCTCACATTTCACATGCCTGCAGTGAAATGTAACCGAAAGGGCACTGTGGGAGTTCACAGATGTGGAAAATGCATCCAGTTGCAGTCAGTCAGCATAAATTCAAATCCAGACAGATGGCTTGTCCTATCTGCTTCTTGGATAATTTCTGTACAATCCAAAAGTAACAAGTCCAACATGCTTCATGTTTGTTTAATTTTTGTTTTTTCAACAATACCAAAAAGGAAACAGCATTAATTCCCATCGCAACAAAACATAAAGAAACGGATACACATGATGCTGTGATAAACACACATGTACAGAGTCACTTCCTTGTTTCTCACATTCAATTGTTACGATAAACGGAGGAAATTCAATCTGATGTAGTTTCACGCATGCTGTGGGCAAACACACTAAATCAAAGAAGCATAGTAATTTCATTATCCCCTCTTCAGCGGATTCATGTTGTCTAATATGATGTGATTGACTTTTAGGCCTATCATCTTGACTCAGTAATTGCTGAATGTATTATCTATAGCCAAACCACTTGTTCTGTATTATTCAGATAATTACCCTGACTGATTAGTTCAAATGCATTTCTCAACACTCAACTCAAACCCACTCCATGTCACATATTAACACTGTGTGAATGCACTGAATCACTCAAAGTCACAAAAAAAGGGGGGAGAGAAAATCTTTGTCCCTCACCCTCTTCAGTTGGCTCCTCTGGGGCTAAAATTAGTGGATTTTTGTCAGACATGGTAAATGAAAAGTAATACTGTGGTAGCCCCATTGGACAAAATATAGCCTCTACACCCCCCACAGCTGAACACATAGATTTTTATTGGTGTGTAACATATAAAATCCACACCGGGATCACATGGCCACACTCAAATATGACTTGTGAAGATCAAAGCATTTTTCTCATTGTGCCCTTGGTGTTGTTACATCATTTGAAGACAGTTGAGTAAACAGCTCCAATAATCTGATAATGTGCAGTACAACGGATTCTCAGTGAAAATGCCTGAATATAAAATTATAGAAACATACATGAATAAAATGCAAAGTTCATACTGTACATGAAGAATTGATGGATGCTAATTACACACCCTCATAGAGTCAGAGTCTGTGTTTGCTTGACAGTTGACATGATATGTGAGCAAAAGTGAAAATGTGACAGCTATAATGAAGTATGTGATTATGTGTGGCATGCAAAAGGTCAGTAGGCAAATGCTGTGGAGCAGCTGACTTACCCTGCCCCTCCGGTTTATCTGAAAATTAGAAACAAAAGAAAAACAGGATTAGAAACTATATTTGTACACAAAATATATATTTGTTTATCATCAAATGGGTTGTTCCTTTTATCTGAAAGGTCCCATATCGTTTAAGTGTGATTTCCATGTGTTTTGTCTTTATTATAAAGCACAAAAAAATACTGTGAAACTATCCAAAAGCTCAATCCACTTCTTTTGTCACAACTGTACTATATATATATATATATATATATATATATATATATATATATATATATATATATATATATGCAGTTTAAAAAAAAGGTGCCACTACAGTACCGTTGCATTCTTTCCCTGGCTGCAATGGAGGTACAGAGACTCCAAGAGTGCAGATACGGAAAAGCTGACCAATCAGAGCAGACTGGGCTTTTACAGAGGGGGGCTTAAAGAGACAGGCACTTAAATGGAGCGTTTCAGACAGAGAGTGTATTTGTTTTTCATGCAAACATGTTCTAATATTAACCCAAAATACAAGTATACACCTGAAAATGAGCACAATACGCCCCTTTAAATAATAAATAGTGATCCCTGACACATATGTTCTCTTTTAATTCTTTTTTTTTTTTTTTTTTACCTTTTTATGCCTTTATTAGAGAGAGAAGGACAGACAGAAAAGCAGGGAGAGAGAGAGAGGGGGTGGCACTGCAGGTCAAAACCTGGGCCGCTGCAAAGGACTCAGCCTGTATGGGGTGCATAATACAGTTGAGATAAAGGCCGCCCCTTGTCTTTTTATTACACTCAGTTTATGATATCTAACTGGATGTTTGTCTAAAACTGATGGCTTTATATAAAATGACTATTTCAGGAATGAGTGTGTACCGGTATCTGATTTTACAGCAAAGCTAGTAATCTTGGACCATAAATCTAAAAGACTAATGTAGGTAAGAGGATACTTTCTGTAAAATGACCAACATTTAAAATGTCTATCAAGCTGCCTGTAACATCTTGCATGAATCTTTAAAACTGATATCTTGACCTTGATGTCAGTAACTCAAAGATTATTTCATCAACTTATTTGATATATTAAGAGCAACATCTTCACCAATCAGTGAGATATGTTTCAATGGCCAAAATGGAGCTATACAGGATTATCAACAGTCAATTTGATTTGAGTGCAGGGTGCTCTGGTTATAATTGATGAGGCCTAAATCTGGTAAAAGGAAATTGTCAGCTGAAATAGAGGCATATAATATACCCGACTCCTCAAATGTCCCCCTGGGTCCCGCTGCGGTAGCTGCTAAAGGCCAGGGGCGGTGTCTTATGACCTCTCTGAACTCATGCCACATTCTCTTAAGTTGCACAAAGTTTCCTTGAATAGTCACAGTTGACCTTGCTTGCTTTACTTGTAACTGCACAGGGTTTGTCTTAAATGTCTTGCTAAAATAAACAAAGTTGCATTGTATTCACTTGGATGTTAGAGAAATTATAATTCTGTGTCTCTGTTCTGTTGTAATTCACATAATGTCTTCTTTATCCTTTCTCACACAGCAGTGCAGAAAGACAGGGCTCACCTGGGTCCTCACACAAACAGCCGGTATCTCATTAGCATTGTATTTAATGGTACAACTGCATTTGTGTACAACTGCAGTACGTTTAGTCCATATGGCGTTTTACATAACAGTTAGGACATGTCTCTGAGCTCAACTCAAGGAGTAACAAAGCTTGTTACTTTGTGCAAAAAGAGAAAATTTGCAAACTATACGACTTTGGTGTAAATGCTCCACACTCCCCGTGAGAGGAGTTAACACCTGCGTCGAGCGTAAATCTGCACCAGCATCTGCTAAGTCAATCCACTTGGGGTGAGAATCTTGATCATCTTCAACAAGTTTGTGATAAAGCGGGAGAATCGACTTCTGAACAGCTGTTCCTCACAGTTTAAATGTTCCCCTCAGAGACTCTCTGTGGTTTAATATATTGGCAAAGTTGTCAAAGTTGTTGTAGATGTATGATTCGTAGATGTACTTGTTGGGTGCATTTGTTTGTTTGTTTTCATAGGGGAGATTTTATTTTCTTCCTTCTTTTGTTACTAGTGTATGTAAGCTCTATTTACTATAATACACTGTGTGTGTGTGTGTGTATGTGTGTACACATATCGTTAGTTTATTTCTGGAAGCAAAATGAGTTGTGAATATGTTTTGTATTGTTTGTAGATCATCTATCTTTAATGATTTATTCAGGTCAGTCAAGGTACTGCAGGTCATCATCACCTGACTGTTTACCTCTCCGTGTTTACCAATGACAGCTTGATTTACAGTGTGTGGAATGACCCAGTTCATAAAACAAAGGTATGGGTCGGCCTGACCTTATCAAAGCTCTGAAGATCTCTGGGTGTCCTTAAACAACAAGCAACAATATCTCAGCAGCAAATCATTTAATGTAAGTTTTGATCCTAACATTTTTTGAACAGTTTGTATAGTTTTAATGAGAGTGCTACAATAATACGGCTGTGCAAGAGGGTTTAAGCAATCAACAAATGCTTTTCTTCAAATTGTAAAACATTGAAGTCAAGTTAATAGCATTCTTTTGAAGAAAGACTTTTATTTGAGTGGATATAAAAAAACTTAGTGTCTTTATTTCCATAGATTTATTATTAAAAATGTTATATTTTCATGCACTTGTGTCACATTTTTGAATAAAGAAAGTAATTTAATTAGCTATATCAAACAAAATCTCAGTAATTAAAATTATTACCGCTTCAAAAAATCAGAACCATCCCTTTAAAGCACCTTAATGAAGGTGATGACAGTTGGAAGTAACGGGTGGAAAACTGGCCTCTCAACAACCACAAGGAATGAAAAGACATGCCAATTGACAAAGTAGTGACAGCAGGTAGAAAGTAGCTTCCTTTCTCGTATTTGGGTTTTTGTGATGGACTTTTCTACATATATTTTGGAACTAAGATTGCGCCTTTATGCATGGTTTATTATTCTAGAGAAGCTAAATCATGTCATCATTTCCACATCATGGGTTTTATATCCTCAGAAAGGTAAACAGCGTTGGGGCTTTGGATAAACTCCATAGAGCAGTTTTGGTTCAACTTGCCCTCATAGTGTTTCATCAGGTCACGATGATGAAAGGAAATACGACCATGAATCACGCTTTCGCTTCCAACCCCTGACTAGAAAACTGTCATGTGCATGATTGACTACACTGGAGTGCCATTGCATTCACGGGAGGGCACCAAGCCTGATGACCATGAGGGAACTTTCTGGATGGAAGTGATAGATTATATAATGATGATTTGTCTAAGATGAATCTGCAAAGGGGTCCTGGCACAATGTGATACGCTCGGGTGTGTGAAACTCTATGAACTTATGAGAAATTAAAAAACAGCGTGGAAAAGGTCAGGGGTTATTGCAGAGTATATTTAGCTGTTAGCTGAGGGGGAGATGTGGATGCTAAGTGATGCAGCATAGAAAACGTTTTAACTCGTCTTTTTTGTAAATACAAAAAAAATTCAAAGAGTAGGAAAATGAGTTGTGTTGCACTGTAAGTTGAAGGAGGCCACTTCTGTTCGACTGGATTGTAGTGAGGCATATAGTCGTTGAGCCATTTAAAATCACAGTGGCTGGTTATCTGAGCCTCAAAGCTTTGCAGTTTAATTTGGTTTGGAATGACGAGAGCGGTGGGAGGTGCAGACATACTGTAAGGAAAGTGGGCTCGTATCCACATTACACGGATAAACTCTGTGGCTGTATATGGTGAATAAAAGTAGTGCCTGGTTATGTTTCCGGGTTAAAAATAACAAGGGCCTCGCTTAGATCTGTGCAAAGATTAGGAACAGGAACAGATACTGAGAAAAATAAGGCATTAGTGCAGAGTGGTAGAATTAGGAGTAATGTGTTAACAAGTCCAGCAAATCCCATGACATTCATAATCAGCTCTTCCCACAGTCTTGGCCTGCAAAACTCAACTTCTCGAACTGACCCATCTGCCATGACAGTCACTTAACTTAGGTATCTGTCACTTCAGTGATTTAGAGCCAGTGGAGGGCAGGCGGCAACACAAAGGGCAGACAACTATTTATATGAAAGTAGCATTCACCGAAGGATGTCAAATGCCAGTGGGCATGAGAGAAACACATATTTTACAACCTATCACAGCAGCTGGATTTATGTATTTATTTAAAGAAAATGATTGTGAACTTGACTTTGAATTTTCAAATCATTTTGTTTAGGCACAGTGGTTTTCTGATCAATAAGGTAGGGAATCGAGAACCAGTTCCGATCCATCAGAACCGCACGCCTCCAAGCCTATCATTTCCTTTTATCCATTCTGACATCTGCGCAACGCAAAACAATGACATCACGAAGAAAGATGCCAACGGTGCCACTTGTAGTGTTTCAAATAGGAGTGGAAACTGTGTGCTGGAGTGCCATTGGTTCCCATCTGAGCAGCATGTGCGGTACTGAGGGCACACATCCTGTTATAATAACGTTAGAGCCATACAGGCATGCTTAACAGATTTTTTTTCTTTGACTAGGAAAATCTAAATAAAAAAAGAATGCTTTATAGATATTCTCACATTTCATCCACACTGCTGCACACCATTACTGTAAACTATAGTAGGTCAGTTACAGTAGCTAGCATGTAACATTACCTCTATACAGTGCGGACATATTACGTATAGCTGCAGCAGTGTTAGGCTTTTATGAACTGGTTTTAATTATTTTACCACAACTGTTTGCGGAAGCTTTTCCAGTTAAGTCAGCAAGAGGGCGTTCTGTCTGGGCTGACGTCACTAACAAACTGGCCACGGTGATGTAATAGCAGCTGGCTATGTCATTATTTACAGCCTTTCAAATATTATTTATGGACATATAACAACAAGGAGCCAAAGAAGGGAAATGTGTGTCTTTACGAGATGCAGGATCTGTTGAGCAACTGTCATTTAGACGGTATTATTTTGAACACTTTTAGACATCATCTTTTAAAGTATTTGGTTTATTTTGGTTCGTTGAGGATTTTTAAAATCTAATTTTACATAAAAGCATTTTATTCAGTCTATTCTAGCTATTGTCCCACCGTGTACTAATATCACTTCTGCCCTTAAATGAGGAGGAATGGTCTGAAACTGCCTGCAAAATGAAATTCAACCTGTTTCAGTTACAGTAAGCGATGAGGTCATCTGATATATATATATATATATATATAAATGCTTGCTTCCTCAGTTGTGCTCTGAAACACCTTCGCAGTAAACACGTACAGTGGGTCACATAAGGTTTAACTTGTGAGTGTGGCACAGGTTGCACTGAGCAACCGACGGTTAAAATAACTTGGACTGCATTTACCTAAGTAGCTCCACTTGTAATGATTTTTCTCTGTACTGTGATGTGTCCTATCAGCAACATGTTGTTGTTGCTCATCATCATACAGACCCAGATACTTTATACTTTATTTGTTCTCAAAGAGGAAATTTTTTTTTCACAGTAGGTGAATACAAAGCACAGACGGCTAAGACAGAATTATATAAAAAGTTAGCACACCATGGACTGGATTTTCTGTAACAGTGGGTTACTTATTTACATCTTATCTCCTCTTCAAAACCCAGATAACATGAATATATATGTATATATATACTTTTTTCATCAAGGAATCTACTCTCTATTATCACATGCTATACATTATATAAGTATGCATAATTAATAGAGCTTAGACAATTACCAAAGTAAAAATTATTCAAGCCATCAATTTCTGCAACATCCTCAGATTTAAAGTATTGTATAACTATTGCAAACAAATATACCTCCAACCAAACCAGGCAAGTCACACTCAAGCACCAACATTGCCACTGAAACCCACTCAAACTAATTACAATGATTACACAAAAAAGTATCTGCATACCTGCAGGGACTGGCTCGGGCATGGTTATTCCTGTGTTCTCTTTGCTGCTGGAAGAGTGATGGCTTGTGCTGCTTATTCCTTTTATTTCTCCCCTCTCTCTATGTTATTCAAAGCTCTCCTGGCACTCAAGACACCCACACCCTCCAGTGAGCAAGGAGCGCGGGAGAGACTGACGACACCCTTGAGGAGTTCAAAAAGAGAAGCACACACAGTGAGAGCGCGATAAGGTGGAGAGACAAGAGCGTGAGGTGGTGGCGAAAAGGGATCTTACGAGTTATGATGAGATTAATAGACTGACTAAACCTGTTGAGTTCTAATGGTTACTTGAGAAATACATAAAACTGTATACTGAGATGTCCAATGAGGGGACTCATTTTTTGACACTCCATCTAGTGCCTGAAAATGATCTTTCAATCATCACCTCTTACCCATGTGAAGAACATGATTTGCAAATAGTTTTTTTTGGTTTCTTTTAGGAGGCTACACTTGATAATACTCTGTGTGCCGCATTGACTGTAGATGTGAACCCAAGAAAAGGTAGACAAAGACAACTAAGTATTTGATATAATTTGCATGAATTATTTTATTAATTAATCTGTTAAAGTGATCATCCTACATTGGATGTTTTAATTTCACTCTGAATCCTGGTAATCTCACTATAAAATATATATTATATTTCAATATAAAATACCTGCATGTAAACACAAAATGCAAAGTTGACCCCTCCAACCTGGCTCCACAACACTAGACAGCGAGTTTATAATCTTCAGTCTAGCTGGCTATTAGGCATAGTATGTGTGTCCTGACAGGAGAATTTAGCGGAGCTTACCGAGCTTCTGACTCAGACGGCACTGACTGTTGTGCCAGTGGCAGAACAGGGCACCTGGGGAGAAAGGGCAGAGGAGTGAAAACTGGAGGGGTGGGTCTCTGCAGATACAGCTATCATAAGTGATGATCGAGGGAGACTCTCTTTGTGACTTAGAATAGTTTGACATTTTTGGGTATATGCTTATTCTGCTTTCTGGCAGAGACTTAGAAGAGAAGATTGATGCCAACAACTGTTTAGCCTAGCCTACAGACTGCAAACAGGGGAAACAGCTAGCCCTGCCCTTTCCAAAGTTGGCCAACAACTGTAACAACGACAATTCACATTTTAAGTGGGGTCATGTGTCAGGCTATTTCTTGGCTGGGAGCAGTAACTTCCTGGAGTCATCACTGGTTGCTTGGCAACTGGCTCCATTTCTTCATTACAAGTAAAAGTCCTGCACTCAAAATCTTACTTACAGTAAGCAAAAATGCATTATGGTTAATCAGCACAATGCAATTAAAGTATTTAAATACTAAATAGTAAATGTATTTCCTCTGTGGATACAAGGCCCCTGTGATTGTTGCATTGTTACAGTATATGTTTTGTTCTTGGATTACTGATGGATTAATTCATAGCATTTTACAGTCGATCGAGCTTTTGTAGTTTAATCTGTAAGAAGGCATCCCATTTAATCATAGAGTGTCCTTGTTGTACTTTGTCAAAGTTTATTTAAGTAGCTCAAAATTGTACTTCTGTACTCTTGTGTAAAAGTACTTTGTTACATCGAATCACTTCTACCTGATTTCAAAAAGCAAAATGCAACCCTAATGTTTCCAAGGTCCTATTTATAGCAGAAAGACGGTTGACAGCCAGACATACTGTACATGGTCAGCTGACCACAACCAGCAATGGTGTACTTTTCTAATGTTGCACAACGCAGCAGTGTCTGCCTCCGTTCCCCCGGCGTCTCACGTCGAAAGATTCAAGCCTTCAGCATGTCTTCATTACCGTTCGTCATCTCTCCTTCATTCATCAGAAATGTGCATGCGTCAACATTGCCGGAGCCACTGTGGAGACAAGTCCCCCGCTGCTGGGGTTCAAAGGGTGAATTTATGGAAGGGGCATGTCAGTCTACAGGGACAAACCAGAGTGTATCTATAGCTGAGGGGGTTGAAATATCTCTAGGAAAAAGAACAATGACAGAAAGAGAGAGCAAAATTGGCAGTACAGGAGGTGGTTGGTAAGGATTTCATGCTACTGTTCATAAGGTAACATTATATTTACGATCATGTAGTATCATCACAAGTCATTTCACACCTTCAGGCTAGCCTTAAATACATTTGTATTCTCTTTTTCATTAGCTACTGTACTTTCTTCTTGCATATTTTGCCACTTTTGTTTTATAAAACTGCTACATTTTATTTGTAGATTTGCACTGTTTTCTCAAAATAAAGTAATTTAGGTATTCTTTTTTGCATACTTGGCCCTAATAAGCCGCCGTAGTAAGGAGTAGTTTGACTTTTTGGGAAATGAACTTTTTTTATTGCAATCGCTTTCTGGTGCCTCAAGATAGCAATGTGCCAGCAATGCACCTGACCACAGCTCATTTTAAGACCAACACACAGATGACAACTGTGCGTAGGTCTCAAACTAGCCATGACAGTTGCGCTTTACTGTGTGCATAGAGCCCTATATGTGTCAAGTAGCTATAGAGCTAGAGCGAGGAAGTGACTAGCTTAGCAGAAAGACTGGAAGCAAGGGGAAACAGCTATCTGTCCATCTCTGACATTGAAAGCCACGCCTAACAACAGTTTAGCTTTAGAGCTTTAGAGGTGTTGTTAGGTGTATTTTTTAACTTTGGACAGAGCCAGGTTAACTGTTCCCCCCTTTTCTGGTCTTTGCACTAAGCTATGCTGAGTCTGCTGGCTTTAGCTTCATTTGTAGTGTACAGACACGGTATCAAGTGTTTCATCTCACTCTGGGAAAGAAATGGACTAAGCTTTCCCACAAATGTTGACTATACTAACTATTCATTTGTAACCTGTTATTATCCACAATTAAGTTCAAGAATAAAGTATTTTGAAATACAACAGTATTTCACACGACAGTATAGTGCGTTTTTTCAAAGTGACAGAGCAGTGAAGTGGTGAACAATAAATCACTTAAGTGACAAGTAGGGAGAGTGATTTAAAATAGCCCTGATGCAAAAACAAATGGAATCACAAAGGGAGTTCAGAGCAGGTTAGGGAGTGTATATGTGTTTGTGCACATGTGCATGAGTGTGTTCAGGCACGGAAAGAGGCCGATGGAGAAGGGCAGTGTGGATATTAAGTTTCACTAAAAAACATTTTAGATGATGATGAGATAAAGATTCATTGGCAGCATTGAAATAACTCTCAGCATCCTGTGTATAAAATGTGATAAGTCAGCAATTATTCAGAATCTGAAGAAGCACTTTAACTGGAGTCTCTGCAAATTAACATTGAATTTAACTGAACATTTATTTAGCAGGAAGGATTCTAGACTTCAAAAGAACTGCTGAACTGTTCATTTCAGGCCCTAAAAGACAATGACAGAGGTGCAGCATGCACATAGGAGCCTGGGAATGCTCACTTACATACTTCTCATTAGTAATGTTTACTTTTCTTCTTTTTCTTATCATATTTTATTTCAAGAATGTTTTAGACACTGCAGACTGTATCGTAGGTATTTGAAGTGTCAGATTTGCATCCCTGAAGTTCCCTTTTCACTGTCTATATTCCTCCACTCCTGTGCTTCTGCTGCTCATATTCATGACTGGCACTGCAAATATTTATCTGGCATTTCGTAGTATCCTCCAGGAAGAGAGTTGACTGTGCTGCTGGGTGACTTTGTGTCATGGTGCAATACATTTTAGATGTTTACAGGCTGCACCCAAACCCACTCTACAATCTGATAAGGGAATTGAATTTGAGGGCAACTATAAATATCTGGGGACTTTTACCGATAGGAAAACTTCAGAGACAGCCACAGAGATCATTTGCGGGGGAAGCGCAGACGTTTTCCCTACAGAAATCTTTTCACATCTGCTGAAATTATGACCTTGTTTTACCTGATTTTATTGCCTCAGCTGTGTGTATTACAGTTGTTGAGGGCGGCTTTGTGAGTAACCCCTGCATGGTTATTGCTCTGAGCAGCACACAAATAACTGAAATCCGTGAGAGTCATGTGCTGAAAGACGAACACCTTTTTTTGACTCACAGAGGAACTGATACTCTCTGACTGCTCCTTCACACTGGATAAACTTCATAGCAGAGGGACCAGAGTCTTTTTTATTCCATCTGCAATTAGATGGCTTAATTTAAACATGAAATCCGGCATCAGTGTTTGTCTGTGTACTGCAACAGCTTGGTAATTTATACCACAGACTGACCAATAACTGCACTGTCTGTTGGGCAATAAAGGTATATCTGGTAGATGTGTGTATTTTAGTGCTTGTATATTACGTTTTTTATGTGCTTTAAGTCTGGTTTTATCGTTTGTGTTCATAGTTAATTGGGTGATTTGACTTGAAAATGCTCGATGCGAACCATATTTCCCCCTGCTAGTATTATAAACATTTATGGTTATAATGGTGTTACTGTAGAATTATAATACAGCGATGCAAACAAAGCACCCATGCCATGACTGAAGGGAGATTCCACCACATCTACATTTAATCATTATCAAATTTTCCGTTTGAAATGGGTTCATAGTCGAAACCAATATTTAAATAGCACACAATTGATCAGTCAATCAGTCATTTGGAGCTTATGTTAAGGTGTTGTAATTATTTGAAATATCACTCCGCTTTCCTCTTTCAATTAAATATGATGTGGGTTTTCCCACTTGATTTAACCACCTGCTGTTACAGGAGTTTTAAGTAGGATTGTTTCATGCTTTGGCTTGGGGTAAAGTAGATGTAATCAGTTCTCTTTTAATGAGCAAATGAATATGATGATGACTGCAAATGTATAATGAAATTAACACTTGAAGTCAAAGCAAGTCAAAGCTTTTAAGTATGTTCTTTAAATTAAAAAAAAACCACTCACACACACACACACAGTTACTGGCCATGGTCTTAAGTGAAGTTGTCCTTGATATATGACAGCGTGGCACCATCTTGTGGATATTGTCAGGAAGCTCCATTTAATTAAGTGAGGAAAAATTTGACTTCACTCAACAAGTTAGATAATAGTGGCACACAACAATATTTCATACTACTTTTAAATGTATATTTTAACTATATACGACAATATAATATGCGTAACAAAAAACAGACATTATATATACATGTAAAGAGTATATATTCACATTAATAATTTATACATTTAATGATTTATACTTTCTCTCTTTGCCTGGGGGCTCTCGGGCAGTACGAGACCCTTGATTGAAACTTTTGATTGTTATTATATATATAATATGCATTCTGGGCAGAAAATTAATTTTGTGTGCTTTCAGTGCCACCTGTCTGTCAACATGTTTAACTGCCATGCACTTCCCTTTAAAACATAGACTGTATAAATTAATTAATTATACAGGCTATGCTTTAAACCTACATGTGTAAGCACAATGTGAGTTGGAGTTAACTTTCCCAATATGCATATGGATGTTATTTGTTGTGCATTAGTGTGGTTAAAGGAGTGGCTTCCGGGCAAGTCTGTGACTGTCAAGGTGGGTCACCAGCATGCAGTAAAAGTTAGATGGACTTGCTTTAATTTAACTGGCCCCTGGAAAAGAACAGCTGCCCAAGTTTGGCCCTAGTGGTTTAAATCATCACTGCTCTTTTTCCCATGTCTTTTATTTATTTGCTATGTTTTATGTATGTAACCTTGGTCTACAGCACTTTGTAACTGTTACTGTAACTTGTGATATGTGCTGTATAAATAAAGTTGCTATTATTATTATTTTAATTATTATTATTGTTACAACTACACATTTTAAAGACATAATCTGTAAGATAAACGTCCATCTGGCTGACGTATACCTCCAAGGAGAAGTGTCTAGCTGTCACTCAAGAGCGCCCCTAATTAATCATAAACTTAAACCTCCAATATAATAAAAACTATCCTGGTCCAAAAAATGCAATGAGAACCAGCACTATTGTGCAAACTGTACCTAATGGACACTCGGGGAACTGCAATTTTTGGCACATCTGCATTGGATCAACCACAAAGTCACTGTGGTGGGGGGCTTGGTCCATGTAAGCAGCAATCTGTAATAATGTCACAGAATCAGTGCCAAGACTAAGACAAACAAGGCAGTAGGCTAATATTCTTGTAAATCAGTAAAGAGACAAAACAGAAAGCAAAACAAAAAGTGAGTCAGACTCACTTCAATGCGATGTCCACTCACATCTTTGCTCTCTTGGATATAAAGACTCTATGTAATGTTGCAGTTAATGTCCCACTGCACTTGTTGCAATGGAGTGGTGGTCATTTTAAAAACACTCTCTAACCCCAGCTAATATCATTAGCAACACAATTTGGTTCATGTTAAATATGTTCCTATTATGTTATGTTACTATTATTGTCAGCCCAGAGTGTGACAGGCTTCACAATTTACTTTCTAGTCCCAGAATATCTTCCCAGTTTTTCACAAGGATAAAGACAGTGTGTGCATATTTACGAGCGCCCTCTGTTTGACTTCTGCAATGACACATTTGACTGTTACAACCCAAGGGGCGCTGTTTCACTCATTTGAGTAGACTCACTTGGGAAGAAATGGCTGCAACAACGAAGTAAGAAATGCCTGTGATGTACCTAATGTAACCAAAACAATTCTAAAATCTTTTTTTATTAAAATTACAGTGGTATTTTGACTGGAGAAGTAGTCTGGGGTTTTCTTTTCCATTGCATTTTGAGGGAGCTACCACAGCAGGATCAGGGCCTGCTGTCACAACTTGTTGTAATACTGGTGTTAGTCACTAGGGGGGGACACAGACAACTTTTTTTTTTACCCAAAGGACAAGTGTAGCTCATGTCTTAACCAGGAGACTATTCACTGTCAGGGAAGTGGGTGGTAGGTAGGTACAGTAGATAGAAGAAGTCACAATAGGAATCATGGGAATGGAAGAAAGACTTTACACGGACGGAAGAGTCTTCAAAAAACACTGAAATTGCAGGAACTCATCACTATTAATGATTTTAAAACTAGGCTCACAAGATACATTTGTTATCATCATCACATAATTAATATTTTAATGTGTATTGTTGTGCATTGTTTGGTTTTGTTTTCGTTAAACATGACCCCCCCCCCCCCCCCCCACACACACACACACACACACACTCCTCCTCCTCCTTCTTGTTCTTGTTCTTCTTCACCACCTTCTGGACCATATTTGTCTTTTGCTTTTCCTCTGTTTTTTAGGAAAAGAGGTAAATCGATCTCAAGCCATGCCTCACCTGGTACGTAAAATAAAGGTTAAATGAATAAAAGATGCAGTCCAGTGCAGATTAAAATATTTTAAATCTCAAAGTCAGGCTTGAGCTGAAATTATACTTTTTATAAGCCTGATAACTACTCTGATTTTTTTTTTTTTAAAGAACACAATATTATGGCTTATGAAAAATATACAGTACATTTGTTGGCTGTTTAATTTTTTTCAACATGCATCTTGATATCACTGTGGTCGCTGTTGGCAAAATGCTAATAAAACGTCATTGCACATCACTAGAAAGACTTCATGACAAGGTGTAACACCTTAAAGGAGCTCACATATGTTCACATGCGATCTTGTTTATTGCTTTGCAAGATATGCTTTCATGTCACCAGCATAACCTCTGGACTCCCCGCTCAGTGCTAACAGGAGGAGGCGAAGAATAAAAGATCCAGAGCAGCTGAAGGTATGTAGGGAGTCTGAATGCTTCACATGACATTAAGTTTCCTGTGCTGTACGCTCATATTTATAAATCATGATTTATCACCTGACAATTATACCACAAAGCCTCTCTTAAAAACAGTCTGCATGAAAACTTGGCTACTGTTGACTGATATTCTTTAATTTCTTCCTTTGTTCTGTTTCTTTTACTTTATTTTTGTATTATTTGTCTAAATAATAGCTATATTTTGAACCTGGATTTGTAGGTGCCTGTAAAGAATACATATGGATGTGCATACAAATGTTAAATAAGAATAAACAGATTGCAGATTGCATTGAGGCTCCATCGACTACACTGGTTTATTCTAATGGGCGTAAATCAGTTTCCTACATTTCATCTTATATATCTCTTATTTTCAACTTAACTGTTAATAACAATGTTAAAGTATCACACCTGAGTCAAACATGATGATTTTCAATGTGTAGCATTTAAAGTCGCATACAATTTTTACGTTTTATTTCTTTTATTTAGAAAGTGCAGAATACCAATGACACAAAACTATACAGTACACAATGCTGTATATATATATAGTTAATGATACATAAACACAAACAAACAAATAACAGCTTCTTGATAAATATGTGTTTCTATATACAAAGATTTTTCAAAAAATTGATGATCCAAAAATGTGCGTTGCAGATAATCATATTTTAAGTTTTAGATACATATTGTTACTGAGGTTAAAATGGAAATGTAAGAACAATAGAAAGACACAATCTTTACTCCTCTGGTTTAACTAAGACACATGAAGACTTTTGTCCCACCCAGAAACCTGGCAACATCCTGTCCTTGAAGGAACACTTAATCTTCTGGAGCAGTCTGATCTCCTGTGTGGCTTTGCTCCCCTCTCCATCCTTAGCTTCTTCAACGGCGTAAAACTTCATCACCCCGGCTGGTTGGTCAAGGTATATCCCGATGGTGGTGTACTGGGGAATATCCAAGATTTCTGTGTTAATGCCATTGAACCACCACTGGTAGTTGGATCCACCCCATCCCAGACCCCAGGACTGCTCATTCTCTCCCAGGCCGCATTGTCCGTCGCTTCCCCTCCTCCCTGCTCTTTCATAGGCGACCCCGGCGACCACCCATCCTGAATATTTCACTTCCCAGTAAGCTCGGAAGCCCAAGATGCCTTCTTTGCAAAGAACCTTAAAGAGAAAAGATGAGAATGAAAAAAAAAGAAATAAAAGGATTGTACATCTGGATTTGTGAACCTACAAGATAAATAAGACCTACCTGGGGGACATGCTCATATCTCTCTGGTCTGTCCAGGACAGGGCAAGTCACGTCATCAGTCATGCGTGACACTTTGGATCCACCCTCTGTGATCCACAGCGTCTTATTGGCCGTCTTGTCATCCAGGGAAAGTTTGATCCAGTCTGTTGGATGTGGAAAATTCCCAGTCAGACGAATTGAAACTACATATTATGAAAGTGAGGCGGGAAAAAAGTTGTGAAATGATCGTTCTTACAATTCAGAAGATCAGCTCTGCATGTGGGCTCAGGGATGTTGGGCTCGTAGTCTGGGATCTTGACTGACATGACAAAAATCACATTGTGGGTATAAATTGATTAAAAAGATAATATAGTCACAAGCAGAAGCAGTGTCACTGTCTTCCAAATAAATCCAAATGATAATTTTTAGGTACAGTTAGCTCACAGTTCACAGTTATGTAAGGGATAATACCCAACGAGGTGTCCCTTTTTAGGAATTAATGAACAACATGCATAAAGCCCTGATAATGAACGCCTCGTCTCGTATAAAAATTGCAATGATTACTTTAAAATCTTACCTGCTGGAGAAACCAAAGGTTTTGATTTTTTCCCTGTAAATATAAAACAAGCTTGACTGCATGACTTTGGTTTCAATTAGAAATAATACATGTCTTATTAACAACACACAAGACCAGAAAAACTACCAGTTCATTAGTTTAACAACTGTTCAAAATGTCAAAATAAACCACTCTCCTCTCATCTCTAAAAAACTAACACAATCTTCAGAGACACATTCTCATGCAGCAGTATGCATTCTGCCTCAAGGAAAAATCTAGATGAACACAAATGTATACTCGTGGCTGTGTTCATGCATTATGTGTCCTACAAAGGGAGTTCTCTCACCAGTTCTGCCAGTTGCTGGCATGATTCTCATATTGGGAGCACTGGTCGGCATGTTTGTCGCTTCTTGTCGTGTTGAGGTTTCTTGAATGTTGGGCGTCTGTCAGCCGCGTTCTGCTCCAGTGATGCAATTGGCTTCTTTATATACCCCCAGGAAAGGGAGGATTTGGAAGGGGCCCCTTGGGCTCCCTAAGAGAATTTTTGGTAAGGTATGTAGAGATAATGAGCTCCCTAATGGATGTGCCACGGAGCCCACCAAACCAGGATATTTAGGTCATTGCCAACACCTGACCCTCTGACCCATATTTCTCTGAGTAGTTATGAATATGCTTTTACAATTACCCTGTCATCTCTTTGTCATCATCAAACGAACATCTTGGAAGTTGATACCTGTACAGGAATGTGGTCACACTGTACAGAACAGAGGTGTCACGCATGACTGGAAGAACAGCTTAACGGCACTTTGAGACCTTTGGTGATGGAGGAAAGGGAAGCCTGAAACAGTGTCATTTGGAGAGTTTGTCTTCTGTGCACTTTTAAAGAAGAGCACTACAAGGTAAAATATAGCTTTTGTAATGTATCTGATTTTCTCTTTTATGTCCTTTTAAATATTTTTATGTGGTAGATTTTGTATTCTTTACAGAGATTTTTCCAGGTTTACACTTGTATTTTGGGTTTCTACTAGAACATGTTTATATGCTTTAATGTTTTAAGAACACATTATTTTTCTCATACTGAATATTCCTGTATGCACCCGCTGTCCGAAACACTCTTTTTTATAAATGTCACTCTTAGCGCCATTTTTGAAAAAATCCTGTCTCCATGATTGTTGCATTTATGGGACTTCCGCATCTTCACCATCATTGCACTTTCCACCTTTATAGCATTCTTGTGACATCCCAACCGTACAGAAGTCCTAAGCGGTCGTATAAAGACACAGTTCCTGAATACGGACTGTGTGCATTTTTCTGTGAATTGAGCATTTTGATACTTTCACAGTATTTGTACAGCTCCTCCAACTGTTTTATAACAAAAAAAGACATGGAAATGTTACTTTTTACAATATAGAATTGTATAGAATTGAATGCCTGTGTGATAGATCACCATAGGATTGAGATGTTCCTACGGTTGTACTGCGGCATTATACTGTAAGCGTACCCTGTGCTTGGAAATTTTGTCATTGAGGAACAATGTTGATTGATTGGCCCATTAACTTTAAACTTTAAATCATATCCCACTATGAGCACTTTTATCCCATTTTTATTGGCTATGAGCTTATGAATGAATGGTATTATCTTTATTTTATTTTCTATTTAACCTTTATTTATACAGGTAATCTCATTTAGACGCAGGGTCTCATTCTCAAGAGAGACCTGATACAACAGAAAACAACACACAGTTACATAAAACAAGACATTCACAGGAAGACAAAACTGAATTCTGTCCATAAAAGTAACATGTATGGTAGTAAGTGAATGGTATGAAAGTATTTATTAATTTATTCATCTATTTCATTGACACCTATTAACAGAGAAATCCCAGAAAGTTGCTAGCAGCCAGATATGGCTAACACTAAGTAGCTTGTGGCGGAGCGTTAAACCATCCAAATCTAAATGCACTGAAGTTCAGTTCAAGGAGGAAAGTATTGAACTGAACTCCGGTGCAGTTGGTAATCGGCTTATGGGCTGCCTCTCAATATGGACGTAACTGGCTGCTGAGGCTTGTAGCATTGTAAAACTACCTTTCTTTAATAAACTCTGGGTTCACTAACTACGTTGTTGGGTCTTTGTTTTATGTGTGGGGATCATGCTACTGCAGAGGTTTGGTGCTATTTTGAGCAGTATTAGTGGTTAAAAGCCGCTTTGGATGGTTTAGCGCTCAGTCCCGAGCTACTCAGTGTTAGCCACATCTGGGTGCTAGCGACTCTCCAGGACTTCTCTGTTAATAGTTGATCTGTCTCAATGGCTGATTTGATGTACATTCATGCCGAAGAAGACCGTGGGATCCATTTTTGCCATTTTTGAGTTACACTTTAATTCTAGCTTTTCTGGTTTGTACCGTGATGGTCGAATGCACTTATTGGAAGCCACTTTGAATAAAAGTGTCAACTAAATGAAATGTAATGTAATTTTTTGTACAATGAATATAACATATCGAATCTAATCCTATCTTGTAAATTGTTTTTTTATTCTGTGACTATTTAGCAGTTATATATTTAATGTTTGTTTTTTTCCAATGCCCAGTCCCCCCTTAATTACAGGCGGCATTCAGACCTATAAACTGTCTGGATGGTTCAAATCTGTTGTGCCGACCTTGACCATGCAGAGCAGCCACTAAACAGTGTCACAGATCAGCTGTGGCCTTTAAAACTAGAGATCACTCGTCTGTCAGAGTGTTTTGAAAGTCTGTTGCCCCTGGTTTCTGATCGTCCTTGGAGATTGGAGGACCTCAATCACACGCAAACCTGTCACCCACACTCCCCTCTTTTATTTGAAATAAATCCCATTGGGCGTCGGTGAACAGTTCTGTCACTATAGCTCCTGGTATTTACTGTTTAGTATGTCAGTTGCACCGCAATAACTGCTGCAGTCAGTCATCTGCTTGGGCAGGCAGGAACACAAGAAGGTCGGGGCAGCCTTGACTAGAAGTTTTGGCAGTGTGCCGGAGCAGTAAACACCTGAGACAGCCAGCTCTCAGCGGGTGAACATATCACAGGGACGGGTTTACGAACAGCCACATGCTTTTTCTTTTAATCCAGGCCATGGGCATAGAGGCACTTGTCATGTTAAATGGTCGACGAGATAGCGGCGGTCAAGAGCATAGCTAAGCCTGGTATGATGAACTTGAGTACCTCCAGTCAAGTGAATTGCAGCCTCTTTTTTTTTTTTTTTAGGTTAGTAGGTTATTACAGTGAGGTTGTACTGGGTTATATTTGTATATACAGTAAGTATTTGGCCTTGCTTGTTGAGTACCCTTAATGTTATGCTTATAATATATTATGTCCTGTTTGCACAGTGTTGTTTTAATTGCTAAATTCAAATTCATTTGTTGGATTTTGTGTGGGAAAATCCCCTAACCAGGGGTAGGCAATTCCGGTCCTGGAGAGCCACTGTCCTGCATGTTTTAGGTTTCTCTCTGCTCTAACACACCTGATTGTAATGATTTGCTCGTTATCAAGCAGCTGAAGCTTGTCAAAGTTTGATCATTGTTAGACTCAGGTGTGTTAGGGTAGGGAGGAACCTAAAACATGCAGGACAGTGGCTCTCCAGGACCGGAATTGCCTACCCCTGCCCTAAATGTTTGTTGCCCTATGTTTTATTGTGAAATTAATTCAATTACCTTTTTTCTTATTAAAAAAAAGTCAAGCGTACAAAGGTTGTGCATGAATGTGATCCCTTTAGTAATAAAATTATGATTTCAGTGTTTTCATGTTTATTTTAATGGTCGCAAAAAAAATCTTTCCTGATACGATATTTCTACATAATCCAGTTTAACCTTTAACAAAACTGCATATGTACTTGATTGAGTTATATATACAGTTGTATTAATCAAAGCTTGACCAAAAAAAACTGTTTTAATGTAGTGATTTAAGTTCTTCAATGTAAGAATAGGACAAATAGGTACAGAAGATGCAGGTTATAAAAATGTTGCTGTAAAGAAAGTATCCCTACTTTACCACATTACATTGATAATACTCAAATCAATGTTACATATTCATACATGTTACGTTATGTAACACAGTTGCACCTGTTGGACCTGACAATGAGGTCAAACACCAGGAACACCAGATTTAAGTCTTTGCAGCTCCCTTCTCGGAATTTGCATGTGTGTGTGTGTGTGTGTGTGTGTGTGTGTGTGTGTGTGTGTGTGTGTGTGTGTGTGTTTGTGTGTGTGTGTGTGTGTGTGTGTGTGTGTGTGTGTGTGTGTGTGTGTGTGTGACTGACTGACTTTGCATACGGTACAGCAATCACCCCATCCACCATCAACGCATCGATGCTGTGACTGTGAAAGAGATCAGCAGTAGGGATATAGAGGGTTGGGGTGTGGTTTACTTGGTATGGGGGTGGGGGGGTGGGTCCTACACACATTGAAGCATCTCCCAAACCTTTTTAAGGAAAATCACACAAACAGATTAATTACAAGCCTCTTGACTCCCCCTACTTTCGATTGGAAAGTGTGATCTCACGCTCATGTCCACATCACCAGCTCTCAATCCTTCACCTCTGTCCTGCATTAAAAAAAGTATATAAGACTGGCGTTAAGCTGTCATGCAGTGAAGACAACAGAGGCTCATCGCACTCAGAGAAACCACTGACATCAGGGCTGAAACAGGCTCGCTAAAACAGGCTCGCTGCAGCAGACGGTACAGATGCCTGCCACCAACAGAATCCTTTCTGACACTACAATGTCAGATAAAGGTGAACTTTATTTTCTGCATTTCACAGAATGATTGATTTAGTATTTAGGAATATAATATTATTTATGACATCCATCTAAATGTTTCAAGGTTCTTTTCCTTTTCTGTTAAATTAAGGCTTGAAATAACGTTATAAGCATAAGCCTATATTATTTGGCATCTTGTATTTTTTTGCATTTTATACAGAAATCATGATCAGCAACGTTTTAAATGTACTGATGCAATAACCCCATCCTGTCTGTGTCTGCAGCAGTTGTTTTTATTATCCTCTGAGGCATATTCTGAGGGAATCGGTCACTAGAGTTAATGTAGAAAATGCAGAAAGCTCAATATTTCACCGGTCGATTTCATGCTTGTCATTATGAGGGGCGTATAATGGCTTTACTGTCTGGGGATAAGTGTCTGCAAGTGTCAACATCATCTGCATTAAAAAAAGATATAACGCATGCTGCATGTATCAATGTTGTGTGTATAACAGTCTTAAAAATGGTTGAGCAGGATTGTAGCTCATCTATGTCAGCCGAGGACAACAGACTCATACATATATACTGTATGTAACATAAGTTACAGAGGAATAGAGTCTCCCAAATGTTTTGCAGTTGCTGTTGTTTAAAATACTGTAATTATTAGTTTTTTTATTTAAAAATGATAATAATCCTGAATCTTCAGTTGTTATTTTTTTATTTAAATAAGAAATGTACTTCCTTACATATTTTAAATTGACAATATATGATCGAAACAGATGAAGTGATGAGTTAATTATCATCAAAAAACATTCATACAAATCCTGTCACTCGACTAACAAGCCCGTATAGATTGCCCACAGAGGAGTTTGTGTATGGTGTCATGTTGTAATGAGGCAGGACAAAGCGGTTATTTTCATCACCTTGTGCTATATCCAGACAGGTGGCTTAACATTCTCGCACGGTCTCTCTCAGATTCCAGTCAACAGAGGGATAAATATCAGCTCATTTGGGCATGACGTACATACAGGGTGGTGTAAAAATAGCCGTTAAATTTGACAAGTTAGACACACAAACCGTTTGTCTTGAGGTTTATCGTGCCGTATAAAACCTGCAATGTCGAGTTTGAACTCATTTTCCTAACATTTACACATTTTGCTATGTTTTCAAAAACGGCATCAGTGTCCTGAGCTGATGCTTGCTATGTGAATGACAACGACAGTTTATTTTGGAGATGGTGTTACTTGTTGGTATAAATAAAAAACATTACTTGTGTCATTTGACGATGACATCTTAATGCTGTGTGGATTAACTGTGTCCTGATTTTGATCTCCATCTTTAACAACAAACTGGAAAGTGCATGCTTATGACAGTATAAGTTACAAAATTGGCACCTGGGCTGAGCCTGTTATATAACTGTAATTTATCAATTATTACTTCAAAGAAAGTTTTTACATAACACTGCTGCCTGTAATCGACTTTAATTTGAAATCTAAATGCTTATTTATTTTCTGTCTTTATTATAAGCTCATTTTATCCGGAAGATATTATTGAGTTTAGGGATTATGTCTTACAATAGCTTTTAGCCTCACATGAACTCTACCGCAAAGCAGCTGCTCTTTATTTGAGACTGAATTAAAATGCATTTGTCACTTTCTGAATGCCTTTGCCACAGCGGCCTTAACTCAACTCTTGGTTGTTATTTCATTAAAAGAATGTTGGATCTACATCCCCAACTTAGCAGCTCATGTCCCGTCTTATCTGTTAAATTGCTTTGAGCTCCGGTGCGACTGAAGCCAACCCCTGCAGATTGTGAGGTGTCTTGTTAATACCAACTCCTTGGCATGAATCAACCACTGGCTCCAGAAAGCATGAGGTTGCTGATGTGATGATCTGACAGAGGCAGATGGTTTTCCAAGTATTCAGCCATTTTGCACTTATCACCTGTTGAGACTTGACACAGACTGGACACATATTGCTGCGTATAGCATTTATAACAGCTGAGCACATTTACTTTAGGTTGTTCCGCTGAAAACACAGTTTTGTTTTTGTTTTTGCAGCGAAAAAAGGCAAAACCGGAAATGTACCCAAAGGTAAGACAGTCACTTTATTACAGGCTTTTCTAAATGCAGATTTAAAAGTCTTATCCATCTCCAGTTACCCTGTCCATGTCTGACCCTCTGTCATTCCTCAGTGAAGATCCCTGCCTACGAGCCAAATATCCCTGAACCTAAATGCAGAGCTGATCTCATCAAACGTAAGATTCGTTTTTGTTTTTTCACAATTTGGTCCAAACCTGATTTTCCATTGAATCGTAATTTCTTTCCTTTTTTTCCCTTTTGATTGCTTGTTTGTGTTTTTATCAGACTGGTTCAAGGTTACCCTGGATAACAAGACGGCCAATAAGATGCTGTGGATCGCAGGGGATGGTGCCAAGGTGGCCCGTATGACTGATGATGTCAAGTGTCCCGTCTTGGATAGACAAGAACGATATGAGTATTCTCCACAGGTACAGTGTGAAGATGCAGTTAGATTATTTTGGTTTGAAATTCATTTCTTGATGTTCAAAATGATGTAAAATTAGACGAGAGTACCGTTAAATTGTCCAGAGTGTGATGTGATTTTAAAACCCAGGCAACCGTATTATGAACCAGAGGGCTGTCCCACTGTGTTTATTTTAATCCTGAGGCAACCGGTTTGGCATTGCAACCAGGAGAAAGCAATGCTGCTCTGAATTCTCCACGGTGGCAGCTGTAATAAATCACAGGTTATGTTGGATCGCTTCTAAATTACATTCCCATCCACGTTCCAAAAGGTTCTTTGCAAAGAAGGCATCCTGGGCTTCCGAGGCTACTGGGAAGTGGAATTCTCGGGCTGGGTCGTGGTCGGGGTGGCGTACGAACGAGCAGGAAGGAGGAACACCGATGGATCCTGCGGCCTGGGAGAAAACGAGGAATCCTGGGCTATTGGCTGGTCTGGCTCCAGCTATCAAGCCTGGCACAATGCCAATGTTGTAGATATCCATGATATCCCCAAGTACTCCACGATTGGTGTATACCTTGACCAGCCTGCTGGTATCCTAAATTTCTACGGTGTGGAGGAGGTGAAGGAGGGAGAGGAGAGCACAGGAGTAAAGGAGGTTAATATTTTGCAGGAGATCAGGAGCCCCTTTGAGCAGAATATGATACCAGGTTTCTGGCTGGGGCCGCAGTCGCATTGTTTGATTGTAAAGCAGGAGGAATAAAGCTCTGAATCAGCATTATATAAAAGTTAACGATTATGAGAATGAGAGTAAATCAAACCCTTTTGTGTTAAAGCTACAATTTAGGCAGCTTTAAAGACAGAATGACACACACATGGTCATGTTAACGTGTATAAATCCTACATGCATTATATCATGATTAAAACATTAATGTAACTGAGATATATTCCTTATATACAACATCTCTGAGGTACATAGAATACTTAAATTTGCATGTTTTAAATAAAAGGCAAAGAAGTGCAATTAGATAGGGGTTCAGCTGGGATTTACATTCAACCTTCCACTCTTCTGGACTTTCCTGAAACCACTGGACCACTCAAGGTTTATACTGATGTGTTTATACGTATTTTTATTCCTCTACTGTTATTATTTGCTAAGAATGTAAAAAGTCACCTAGTTTGGTATTAATGTATGCAGAATGTAAAGTTTAAATAAATAATAAAAGACTGAGTGAGACACATTTTGTCCTGGTTTGTTAATCCGAATATAAACGCAAGAGAATTACCTCAAAATTACGCAAAAAGCACTTCGGCAGATGGACTTAATGGCCATCCTTTATCAGTGAACTGATAACTGATGTTTGACATACTGAAGTGTATAAGCTCACATTCTCATTTCCTTAAAGTGTAATGCCAGCGCAAAATAATCTCATGGTCTTTTTCTGCACTTACAAAAGCCATCAAGACAGTTTTTTTCGTGTATAAACTATAATAGGGAAATCCAGGAGGGTATTCAGGACAGTAGCATAATAACAGTCCGTACACCTAAAACAAAGCACCAACTATGTAGTTAGCAAACCCGGAATTTATTGAAAGAGTGCTTTGAAAGACTTAGCAACTGGCCTACCAGCTCCTCTCTTGGTAAAATCAATTCAAGTCCAATGCAATCCAAAAGGAAGAAGCCCATTGATGCTTTTTGTGTTGGGATACATGCTAGTGCAGACGTTTGGTGTCATTCTGAGCAGTATCGGTGGTTAAAAATTAGTTTTAATGCCTTCACCGTAATGCCCCGAGCTAATCAGTGTTAGCCACGTCAGGCTGTTAGCGACTCTACAAGATTTCTCCATTAATAGTTCATACACGAAAAAAACTGTCTTGATGTATGTAAGTGCCGACAAAGACCATGGGATGATTTTGCGCCGGAATTACACTTTAAGGTGGACTCTTACCTAGTAGGAATTCCAGCATAGATGGATTATGTGTGCCATTGATCTGTCACATCGTTTGTGTAGTTTGACTGAGGTGTCATTGTTTATATGACTCTGCTTCTGCTTATATTGACAGCACTGACAAGACCAGGCTGTGTATCTTCATGGTCACAGTCTACAGTTGCAGGGGTCTCAAATATCTTCTCTCGCTTATACATACATCCACTTGACCGCTGCTGACCACCCGTTCCATCCCCCCCCTCCCCCGGCCTCAAAAAGTAGGGTATAAAAGTCAAGTGGAAGACGAAGCCTTCATACTTTTACTTTTGGATCAATGAAAGCATTTTTAAAGCATCTAAAGTGGATTATTAGGACACAGCCTCAAGATGCCACTCGGACCCAATTCTGCAGTAATCCTCTCAGAGACCAACAAACCAGGTAACAACACGTTTGTAAAAAATCTAAATTCCATTCACATTCAAAATGAATACATTTGCATTGAAACAAGCGATGAATAGGTCAATGGTGTATCTGCAGGGACAGTTGGTGACAGATGTGCCTTGTCTGGTCAAACACTGGATTTTGGCTTTTGTTAACTCAGTTTCAGTATGTCACACATTTTATTAGGTGGACTGAGTAAGACATGGGTGTCAAAAAATGAGACATACTGTTTGTTGGAAACACCTACACATACATTTGAGTTATTTAAGACCTTTAAATACAGTGCATGCAATAGTTTTCCACAATGCAGGCACAGTATAATGTTTGGAAAAAACTCAAAGATCACTCATTGAATTAGCCAACTTAGCCCATTGCAAAAGACAGTGCAAGATTTTCAGAATAAGCTGTCAACTGTAAACTACAATTTTCAATTAATGTACAATATTAGAATTGAATAATTGGTCTCAAGGTTTAGGAATAACTAAGATTTTGTATTTTTAATTTTTTTTAAATCCCATAATGCCAACATTCCTCACCGAGTATAGCGTTTCAGCATTTTTAGAGTGCAGTGTCATGTGTTTCTGTGAGACATGATACGACTCTTTACATCCTTGCATTTTAACCTTTGACCTTAACCTTTTTAGGGAGGAAAAATAAATCCAAGAAGAATGAGAAGACAACTGCAGGTAATGGACTGGATTTATGCATTCACACTCTATGAAGTGAGCATTCGTTTATATTTAAACCAATTTCCTCGCCTTACAGAAAAAGTTCCCATTTATGTGCCGGACATCCCAGAGCCAACGAGCAGAACTGAGCTTATGAAGTGTATGAGCCAGTCTTTTTTTTTTTTTAAATGATAATTTAATGTTCAGTAATATTTCCAGGATTTAACAACAACAGCAACAAAAACAAGGGAAAAAAAACGTTTTATTTTCTCCTATAGACTGGATGCATTTGTCTTTGGATGATAAGACCGCCAACAAGCTGTTGTGGATTTCTGACAATGGGTCGAAGGTGTGCCGTAGAACTGAGGAGGTCTGTCCTGTCCTGGACAGACCAGAGAGATATGAGTACTCTCCACAGGTAAGTCAGAAAATAATACACACAGACTTTCTTGTGGAGAAACAAATCCTTTTTCATATTGCTTCTTCTCTGCATTTCTTCAAAGGTGGTGTGCAAAGAGGGTATTTGGAACATAAGGGCTTACTGGGAGGTGCAGTACTCTGGATGGGTAGTAATTGGTGCCGCCTATGAAGGAGCTGGAAGGAGGGCAAACTCTGGGCCGAGCGGTCTTGGAGAAAATGAGGAGTCCTGGGGTCTGTGCTGGTCAGGAACATGTTACCAGATCTGGTACAACGGAATGAACAAAGACATAAACAATGTCCCAAACTACTCCACAATTGGAGTTTACATCGACCAACCCGCAGGGATCATAAGCTTTTACGTCGTGATCGGCGAGGGGACAGAGAGGGAGGTTAAGCTGTTGCAGAAAATTAAGACTTCTATTGAGAAGAAGATTCTTCCAGGTTTCTGGATGGGAATTCAATCATCATGCACGATACTGAGACCAGAATGAAACGCTAAAGTTAAAAAGTTATCTATAGCATCAGATTGAATATGTATGAATATTCATGGGTGTTAAGTGTTTCTGACTTTGTGAAATCTGAAATAAAGAATGGACTGTATTCCCCAAAGCAATTTCATTCAAAAGCAACTGGACTTGGTTATTTGTCTAGGAAGACGTTTCACCTCTCATCCAAGAGGCTTCATCAGTTAATTTACGCATTGGACCAGGCTGGGACTGGTCCAACTAACTGGTGGGCTGCATTGTAAATTGGAGATAAGTGGTGTCTCAGACTTCTCCTCTGTTCAGCACTGGTTTCTCTACTTTTACATAGATGGCTTATTTTACTCCTCTTTCAAACCATCTGTCCTCTCTGTCCAGGATGTGGACATTGTTGTCCTCAAAGGAGTGGGCTTTCTCCTTGAGATGTAAGTGAACAGCAGAGTCCAGGCCTGAGGAGTTAGCTCTCCTGTGTTGGGCCATGCGTTTATGCAGTGGTTGTTTTGTTTCTCCAATGCAGAGATCTTTGCATTCCCCGTTGCATTGGACAGCATACTATAAGTGAATGTGTATATACAATTACTTTCTAATAAAAAATATTATTCCCCCTTGTCATGTTTGTAATTTTTGAATGCAAGAATTCGATCTGATCATATTTTAAATGACCCCTGTTATGCTAATTTTCAGATTCATACTTGTATTTTGGGTTTCTAATAAAACACGTTTACATGCTTTAAATTCCGAATCACAGGATTTTTCTCACTGTCTGTCTGAATATACCTGTATTCACCCTCTGTCTGAAACGCTTTGATTTAGTGCCTGTCTCTTTCAAAAGCCAAGTCTGCTCTGATTGGTCAGTGTTTTACAGTCTTCCCCATCTGTACTCAGGGCATCGTCGTTGCAGCAGGGGAATGACTGTAAAGGAACTGTAGCGGCACTTTATACCTACAAAGAGTGTAGTTGGGACATCACAACTATACAGAAGTCCCAACGGCTCGATTAAAGACACAGTTTGTGAATACATGCTGCGCCTTTCTCTACTGATTAAACGTCTAAGTTTGATGTCTAAGTTTAACACCTTTGCAAAACATTGAGTTTAAGTTTTATTAGGTTTGTTATAGAGATGAAAGCAACAAAATCAAATGAATTTAATGCACATGTTCTACAATAAGCCATTAAAAATGTAAACAAGCACTTGACCTTATTTACGGCTGAAGATGAGGTTGCACACATAGTGTTAAGTGCTCACTACATCAATCCTCTCTGGGTTTGGCTGAGCACAGAAGGAGTGAGAATCACCCCCCGTGGACTAAAGTGACTCAGTTTGACATGCGAGAGGCTCCAGCCTGAAGATCACTTTCCTACTTTGACAGGTGGGACTTAAATCCTGCTTTCGTCACCAAGCATGGGCTTTATGGGAACTAGAAGTGGGGCAAAACACACAACGTTAAAACCCCTGGATGTTTCTATAATACATGCAAGTGATGTATGCACTTTAACTGCTTTCATTTCTATCATATACTGTAGAACGAAGGTGGTGTGCGGCTGACACAACTTGGGAAAGGATATAGAACATGTATATTACTGTATGTTATGCTTTACTGCTATGGTTCACTTCCAATGCTTTTCATAGCGACAATATTGGCCACAGCAGACAGCTGCTTTTGTAAAAAATGTTATTTTTAATGTTATTATTCTATATTGTAGTATGTTATATGTTGTTTAATATGTCTAACAGTGTATCACAACGAACTTAAGTATAACCATAAATGCACTAAATTACCACGATGAGCATTTGCATTTTTTATACCTTTTTTAAAAGCACACTTAGGTACAATTTACAATACACTTACAATAAATCCCCAAAGCAATTTCAGTCAAAAGCAACTGGACTTGGTTATTTGTCTAGGAAGACGTTTCACCTCTCATCCAAGAGGCTTCATCAGTTCATGTACGCATCTAACCAGGCTGGAACTGGTTCAACTGGTGTGGAGATCCAGGTATTTAACCTCTCATAAGGCCGATGATGCCACTGGAACCCTTTGTGCTCCAAGTGCCAACGACCATCGTTAGAGTGGCAGTTGTTTGTGGGAAGTTGGTCTCGACTTCGTTAGTGCACTATTGAGTCTTAGAGCGTACTCACACTGTCCTTCCGGACCGCGACCCGGACTTTAGGGTACTTGTCCCCTCTCCCTCTCCCCCCCGCGCCCCAGCCCCGTTTGTACTCACACTGCCAGGGCCGGCCAATGCTTCTTGCTGTCCATACGCCATCACGCCGTAACACATCACACGCATTGATCGCGTGTGTGTGGCTTTGTTTACAAATCTTTCCACAGACCTCTGAGTTTTTGTGCGTCTTGTCGACTGTTTTTGAATATTTTCATCAACCAAATCTGCAGTAAACACTCCACCTCCGCACCACACCAACGTGAAACTTTCACCGCCATTGTTGTTGTTGTTAAATGTCCGCGCATGGTCCGTCCTTCTATTTACATGTCCGAACAGGCGGACATAACGCTACTGCCGTAGGGCTCGTGCTCGTGCTCGCACACGTGCGCACGCCCAAGCTCGTACATGTGCAAACGGCTCCGCTAAAGCCCACCTCTTTCAAGCGGGCCGTGGAGGGCCAGCTGGCCGCAGTTGTGCGCGGAGCGGGTGCACTCACACTGCTTAAAGGTACTAGGCTTTAGCTGAAAAAACGGTTTTGGCCCCGGCCAGAAGGACAGTGTGAGTAGGCCCTTAACGACAGTTGTTGGAGTCACTGGAGGCCATTTGTGAACAGTCGTTCTTTGAGGTTAGATTGTTGACTGAAATTGCTTTGGGGATAACCATGACCTGGACAAATGAGAACATTCACAGATTTACGATAAAGTAAATTTCATAATATGTTCATTAAAGTACCTCTAAGGGCGCACTCACACTGTCCTTCCGCACCGCGCCCCATGCTTTAGGGTACTTGTCCCCCCTCCCTCTCCCCCCTCGCCCCAGCCCCGTTTGTACTCACACTGCCTGGGCCTCACGCAAATGCTTCTTGCTGTCCATACGTCATCACGCCATAACACGTCACACGCATTGATCGCGTGTGTGTGGCTTTGTTAACAAATCTTTCCACAGACCTCGGAGTTTTTGTGCGTCTTGTCCGACTGTTTTTGAATATTTTCATCGACCAGAATCTGCAGTAAACACTCCACCTCGCATCACACCAACGTAAACCTTTCACTGCCATTGTTGTTGTTGTTAAATGTACGCGCATGGTCCCTCGTTCTATTTTCTATGTCTGAACAGGCGCACATACCGCTACCGCCGTAGGCCTCATGCTCGTGCTCGTACACGTGCCCACGCTCGTGCTCGTACATGTGCAAACGGCTCTACAAAAGCCCACCTCTTTCAAGCGGGCCGTGGATGGCCCGCTGTCCGCAGTTATGCGCGGAACGGGTGCACTCACACTGCTTAAACGTACTAGGCTTTAGCTGAAAAAACGGTTCTGGCCCGGTACAGAAGGACAGTGTGAGTGCGCCCTAAGTATTGCAGAATTATGTATTTTTAGCACATTATGATTAACTTAATGAAATCTATTTCAAAGTAAACTTTTTAGAAATATATGTTAAATATACTTTAAGCACAATAAGAAAAGGATAATTTTGATAACTTGTGTATGCACTAGAGTTCTACTTTTTAGCCTAACTTTTTAACCTAAAATTACATGGGTCATTTTTTGCCCACTCCTTTAAATTTGGGGTAAAAGTACAAAAAAATAATTTTCATATAAAGTAAATCAGGGCGCCTATATAAACATTTGAATGCTGGAAACCAAAACCCATGTTGACCATGTAGGGAAGGTATTTGAGGACCAATCTCAAATAGAGCCATTCTGAGTGCATATTTCCAAGGGGATACTTGATGAGCCTTTCACAGCTCATAAATAGATATTAAATACACTTTACACAATTTAAAAATAATTTGTTTCAGTAACGTTTAAAATAAACAAATACGTAGCTACATAACTGTGCATATATATTTAACTGCCGAAGAACACCTGTGATCATAGACATCTAAGTATGATTGATGCAGTGGTCGTGGTGAGTAGACGTGAGAATTTATGGTGGCTAAGCACAGGAGTTAAACCTATAATGAGTGCAAACAGCCATCACAGACCAAAGAAAACACAACAGGAGACCACGATCCGAGAATAATCACACACACTGAGCTCCATGTTTCTCACTGGATGTGATGTATCTGGATGGCTTATGGCAGGCATGTGAATGATTGGTAACTCTAAACTCCTGTCATGAGCAGAGCGGTATATAGGTGACACGTATAGCGAGACTTATAGGTTGGAAGCGAGAGTGTCCCACATTTCATACCACACTGCTTTTCGCACATTGCAGACTCTGAATACTAGTAAATAAAAACTTCCAATCAAAGTTTAAATGTTTAACTTCTATGGTCTTTATGATGAATCTACTTTTGCTGCAAAAAAAATACATATTCTCATACTCATACTTGTATGTTATATATGTCTGTATGCATCTCTAAAAATTGCCTGGGGTACGTCTTTGGTTAAATTGTATCTCAAATGAATAATTAGCTGTAAATTATATATTGTATATTTTGTAACATATTACATGTATTGTGTATTTTCTATGACAAATGCATAAACTTAAAAAAGAATTTCCCATGAAAAATAAACAAGCATACAAAAGGGATACCTTGAAGGTATAATGTATATAGTATGTAATTGATAATACACTGAAATACGATTGATACATTATCATTATTGTTGTATAAGCAATATTAATAATAACAAACAATTATTATCATTAATGAATTATTAAATCTAGAAGAAAGGTTAAGGGACAGGGGTAGGATTAAATAAGTTATTCTTCTCACTCCTTATCGAGCTGTATAGAATAATTGTTGGGCATTTACATTTTGCTTTATGATTTTCATTGCTTTGCATATATTGCCTGGTATGTCCAATTGTTTGACTATTTAAATTTTGTTCTTGTTATTTATTCCTGTTTTATGTCTTTACTTGTTCGGCACAAATAAACAAATATAAATGAAGTGTGTCCAGGGTTTAATTAATTTTCAATACTGGATGAGGTTCTAAATTACTTTCTTTCAATGGGTTCCCATGGTATTTGGGGTATTATTCCCACCCGGTCCTACACCACTCTATCAATGATGTGCAGCTTCCATTTATTCTGACACTATTGGTCCCTGCAGATTTACTGTCATGTAGCTGCTACAGTCGAACAAGGCCTGGTGGAAGCATCGGTTACACGTTGCTCTCTCTCTCTTTCTCTGAATGTACAGAACACACATACACACCACACATATAGGCTATATATACATATGTATGCACACACACGCACATCACTCTCATTCACCTTCTCTGTTTCTTTTGGCTGTCTCCTGTGTGTAATGATGCCGGTGTCAACATGTGGTGCCACTGTATACATAGTTCATACAGCACATGATACCGGCATATGGGATACTGGGTCAAGCTCTGTTTAGGGTTTACTGATACCACATTTACACTGAATGCTGACCCAATAAACTCAACAGGTGACTTGATGGAGCTTGACCAGCTTTTTCCATCGGCCATACAACTCGTAAAAAATGACATCACTGATGTAAACGCACTGTAGACTTAGACTTAGACTTAGACTTCTCTTTATTGATCCCTTTGGGATGACTCCCGCAAGGAAATTGAATTTCCAGCAGCTTACAAAAACACAAGGGACGTATAAAAAAAATTACAGTATAAGATAAACAATAAACTCTTAGCTAAATAAATACAGAAAGTGTTTTTTTTTAAAGCAATAAACAGTAAACAATACATTCTTAGTCAAATATATATGAAGTAGATGTAAGAATACAGAGAAAATAAAATTCACGGAAAATGAAATCAGATAAGGTAAATGTAGAGGAAATGTGTAAGATGAAATATGTATGACTGTATATTACAGAAAAGAGCAGTAAGATTGAATAATTTCACTTAAGTGGTGGATAAAGTTATTGCACAAAGAAAAGAAGAGTGTGCAGGTATGTAAGAGTAGATTAACTGCACAGTGAGTGGCTCCCACTCCTTCCCTTCTGTTCTCTTTATTTCCTCCTCCCCACGAGTGAGGAGTTGTAGAGTGTGATGGCACTGAACAGCATGTTTAACATGCTCAATAAACATTCAAATGTAGGCAGCGGGGCTACTGTTTTATTTATGAATTGTGCCTTTAATCCATTAGGACAATAACCAAAAAATGAAAACCTGTATATGTAGTTTCTGGTTTTACTTCACTGGTTAATTGTTTCTGCATATTTATGGACAAATATTATGCAGGAGTATATGTCTTTGAAAATGCTTGTTAAAGTTTAAACGACACTACATAGCAGTATATTAAGTGTATTTCAGCTAAACAGTTAAATTGTGCTTGCACATTAATGTATCAGTAACATTACTCCAATTATTACCGACCATACAGCAGGAGCCATATCATATCTTCTAATGACATAATCAATGTCATTAGAATAGGTACGTGATATAGAAAATGATCCAGCAGCTCCACCTGCTGGATTCTTGTCCTTTGCGCACCACAAAGGGAAAAACAATGTATTCACAGTATGGACTGTCTGTACGCTGAAAAAGATTTTTACCAACTCTGTTTGTAATATACTTCTCTTCGTGTATGTTGCGTTTAAAAGAAGTAGAAGACAAATAAAAATGATGAATGGAAATGTTATTATAGGATTTAGACACATGAATAAATACCCTGAATGTTAAAACGAAATATTATAGATTTTATAATATTTGATTAAGTTTTATTAAATAATTTCACACTTTTTATGCACATGATTATTTATTTCAAATCATCTCATTCATTTATTCAATATTGAACACTTTGGGGCCTGTATATATTACAGGTGAATGTAGACTCTGACTGTCTTTTCTCAAGAACCACATTTCCCATGAGGCCTTAAACCACTGCCCCTGCTTCCTGAGTGAGAGTGCAACACAGGTTTTTGGTCTGTAATAAGAGATGCTAAGTAGCCACGCAGCTGTCAGTCAGCAGGGCTGGTTGTGTGTATGTGTGTGTGTGTGTGTGTGTGTGTGTGTGTGTGTGTGTGTGTGTGTGTGTGTGTGTGTGTGTGTGTGTGTGTGTGTGTGTGTGTGTGTGTGTGTGTGTGTGTGTGTGTGTGTGTGTGTGTGTGTGTGTGTGTGTTCTCGTGTGTCTGTGTGTAGTGAGGGACTGCTCATAAATATCTGTAGGCAGATGGTTTTGTCCGCTGTGAGAATTGGACATCCAGGGTATCTGAGGTCACGACCTTCCTGTTCCAAAACAAATGGCCTGGACATGTGAGGTACTAATTATAAGATGGCATGATTACTACTTGAGTGTTGAGCAACGGATAGGGCGTTTTGTGCTGTATTTACAGTACATGTGGAGGTGGAACAAAAGCATAGTCCCTCTAATCAGCCAAGCCTTTAGGCCGCTTTCCTGTGAGAGTATATTTAGACTTGACTTTTCTCCTATCTCCTTGTTATCACAGCTCTTAAAATGCCTTTCATATCTTCCTCTTGTACTGAATTAATGCCAGCTCTCCCGAGGCATCTGTAGTGGCCCCACTGCTGAGAATCAGCTTTTTTATATTATCCTTGACTAGAAACACTAAAACTCTTCTCACCTTAAAACACCGTGCACCCGTTTTCTTAGTGAAGCCCCATCTCTCTCGTGTGCTGCACAAAAGTCGAGGCACTTCAGTTTCTATCTTGAGAATATTTAAAGAAGACGCTGACTCAGTGCAGCAGAAAATACCCGGGGAAATGCCTTTGCCAAATTGCGGAAACCTTAAAAGTCTACACTGACTCATTTTAAGACCATGGGATTGTGTCTGATATTGCAATGTTACATTCGATATTGACAACAGTTTTAATGTTTGTACTTTACAAGAAAATGTAAGTTTTTAAAAAAAATGTAATTTTGATTTTTGTTATTTTTAAATATCTTTAAATATCAACATGTACTATTATGAGTACTGTATTTTATACCTATTAAGTTATTAAAAATAACAATACCTATAATGATAATATAAAGGTAAAAGTAAAAAGCATATTTATTTTATTTAAAATGACAGACTTAGAATTATTTCCTATTGGTGTCAGTTTCCTGTGTGTGTGAGGAGCTTCCCAAACCCACCAGCACAGAAGAAGAAAGCAGATGCTGCTCGCTGCCTGGAAGTGGAGTAGGGTGCTGAGCGTGGTTCAGTGGTCTGCTGTGGTGCTGGGTCTGCCTGGGTTGATTGGTGGGTTGTCGTCCACTTTCAGCTGCCCGAGGAGCGCTGCAAACACAGAGGAGTCCTGCCCCGTGAAGCAGAAAAACAAGTCATGAATAATGTCGGACACATCGATACAACCTACGGCCATGGTGCTGAATTTGACCTGCAGTGATGGAATGATATTATAAGCAAAGGAATAATATTCAAGAAGGTTTCTGTGTGTGAAGTTAACTTATCACTTTATGTGTTGAAGATGTAGCCTAAAGTTGAGTGCAGTGACTCCCTGTAGCTGTCTTCTCCGCTTCTGTCTGTGGAGCCGAGGTCTGAAGTCGAGGGCGCTGATTCGTCAATGGTCGTCCTCACAATTTCACTACTGTCTCTTCATAATTACCTGCACCGTATCGCTCTCTTCCCTGCTTCTCTTTGTGGAGGAGGCCAGAGGGAGCAGAGTCTTCTGACCTTCAAGAGGCTGAAGATAGACCATCTTCAGGACGTACCCATCGCCGCACAGGAAGCTCCTGACGTTAAACAACAAAAACTAGGAGGTGGATATTGCTGGATGAGAGGGGAGAGAGGTCCGATGTTGTCATCATCATTGATCAGCGTCCTCTTCAACATCTTCTCCAGCCTCTCCATCCTCTTCGTCCTCTTCCTCTTCAGACAGGGCGCCATATCAAGCATCTTTGCGGACGCCGTCAGAGAAGTCGTCATCATCACCATTGTCTTCATCCTCCTCAGCACTGTCCAGTCAATGACATCTTCATCTTCTCCATTGACCTTATTCTTATTTTTATCTACTTGTATTTTTCCCCCCAGGGATTTGTTTGACCTTCATTTGTATTTTTAACCGTAAAAACCTGTTTGAAATACTCACATGGGGTGTATAGGTAATCATTTTAAATCCTTATCACACCTAATAAATTAGGGCTGGTACAGTAATCTATAATAGCTGAATAAATGGGCTGAGCTTCATATTTTTTTTAAACATTGTATCGCCTATTTATGGACAGGGATGAATAAAATAGTATAAGTTTATGTAATTGTGAAGAAGAGAAGCAGTGAACAAACAAATAATTACGTATTATATATTATATATATTATTATATTATATTATAATTATCCTAAATGAGTCCTCTGACATGAGACATTTTCAAAAAGACAACAGACTTCTTCTCTTTCTGATCTCTTTGTCTTCATGTGATATAAGCTATCCAAACACATTTTTCCTATCCAATCAGCTTCCTAATGTTTCAACTTTGCGTCTATACTCGCAAATTAAAACAATCCATGGATATGTCCAATTCAAATTCAAATTCTAAGCTTCACTATACAATTGTTGCACCACGGTTTGAATATTTGCCGTATTGTAAGTAGTTATTTTTATTAGTTTCTAATTGAAACAAAACCTTTGAGCCATGGCATTCAGAGCGCACCCTTCATACTCTAAATGGTTAGGCCTTAATCAAGGGTGATGAATCGAGACTGGCATCCGAATCTTGCATCATCATTGAGCTAGACCCAAATGGCTGAGGAATGATATTTAGCTTGTGCAAAGGGGCAGAGAAGGAGAATGGGAGAACAGCTGTTTTTTTTCTAAATTCCTAAGTCACAAACCCACACTCAGCAAAAGACAGAGAGGCTGTCAAGGGCTGGGTGAGAGGGAGGGCCACTGAAGAGAGAAGAATGGGCTCACAGAGAGTGCACTGTTAGGGGACAGAAGAGTGTGAACAGCCAGCGTAGGTAGATCACCGGACAAACGCTGCAGCCACGAGTATGAACAGGCGGAAGGGGTGAGAAAGCGTATAGAGAGGTTCACACCTGTGCGAGGAGAGGGTTGTGGCTGTTTTTTGCTCTGCAAAAAGGAGCTTTCGAGAGCCAGGAAGAGGGCAGCCAAGCCTGAGGAGATGCTGTGAGGAAGAGTGCCAAGTGATGGAGCTTGAAGCAGCCAGCAGGAGGGCACAATTAGTCAGGTACAGCAACATGGCATCTTTATTATTATGTATGTCTTATGTCAGGAGTAGTATTTGCACAGTTAAAAACTATTGCTACATAAAGATGTTTGGGTAGTTTTTCTAGAGTTTAGAGCACAGTTTAGTATACACTGAACAAATACACTGCTGTTGCTCAAGCTTAACAGTTGGCTAATGTATGGAGTGGGTGTGGATGAAAGTGGACACAAAAGGTCTGGATCCAGGCAAGGTAACTGTATAATGAAGTGTGATGTGTTATCTGTGGCTCAACTATTTGGACTTTTTCTCAGCTGTATTTATCCAGTAACTTTTACGCCTCCTATAGCCCAACTTCACTGTCTAAAGCCACATGAAATCATGTGTGAATGGACTGTGCCTTACGTCATCACTTTACTTATCAAGGTCAAACGTACAGTGATGATTTCACTGACAATAAAAGACAAGAGAACGTAAGAGACATGCAAATATTTTCGTTGATAGAGAGTGGAGGATATTTTATTCAACATGCTCTGTGTCTAACTTCACATGATGCTCTGGAGTCCTCGGGCATCACAAAGCGCACTCTGTGTGGCACACAGACCCACCATTTGTCCTCCCCTACATCCCTCTTTAGCATTTTAAGTCTTCTCCTCCTCCAAGCGAGTGACCCCCGCTGATTAAGAAGGAGATTTTCCAAATATTTCACAACACCCACGTAACCCCCGAGCGGCTATGAGGTTTCTCCTCTCATCGCTCACAAAGACTTGATTGTTTTCTCTCGTTTACTTCGTGTCTCACTTGTAAAGGACTGGGTTTGATACCGACAAAGACTGCAGCAGCTAAACCATGTCAAAGCTCTGGGTCACCCACGAGTGTTTGCGGAGGCTCGGCGTGACATCTCTCTCATGATTTTTTATCTTTGAGTTCATCTGTTATGCTGTTTCATGAGGGTCTGTTTAGATAACTGTAACTGTAGCTCGGCTGAGATAGCTACAGGGGGTGTAATTTATAGCTTTTAAAGTTTTGATATCAAAATAAGAATAGCTTTCAGTAGTAAAGTGAGTCTGTTGAAAAAAAAACATTACATTAGGCTATTACATTATGGATACATTCATGAATACAGCACATACATACACACGTAAATATTCAAGACATATTTATCTCTTCTAAATACATTTTCACATAAATATCCTACAATAAGAAAGTAGTAGAGGAATAGATATTTGCGGTATTTCATAAAGACAATTGTACTTTATATATTACCATAAGTAGTAATTCAAGACTTTCAAATAAGGAACTTAAAAAGATTAATACAATCTAATTTCATACATATATTTCATTTTAAGGGCATGGCAAAGCAATAAAAATAAACAAATATGAGCATATATATGCAACATCCAATAAGTGCATATAGACCATGAGGGTACAAACCCAGATCAGCAAGAATCAAGGACGTGTGTTAGCTTCCAATAAGCCGCAGATACTACAGAGCGCTACATATAAGCGCAGGATGTAAGTGCAATTTTTTCTTTATTTATTTAATATTTTTAGTTTAAATACGCCATATACAACAACACAAGCCATATAAATCCACACATAATAATGTAGAGCGAATGGGTCATTATTGTAAACAAGCATCTGGGTGCTGCATCACCCTGTCAGGGTTTATTTCACAATAATGACTCTTGCAATACATTATCCTGTTAATAACGTAAATACCTAATTAACAAATCAATAAATTGGCCCAACATAGCGATTTGAAAATAATTGTACTGATTAAAAAATGGTCCAAGTATTTTGTTGTAAAGTGTGCTACCAGTATATATGCTTATGTGCTGCGGGTTTTTTTTTCCCAATCCCACACTGTACTCCCCATAGGAGCACAGTGTGGGGCTGCCTTTTTTTTATCCTCTCCTCCTTCCCTCCTCCTGCTATCTCCCCTTTCCTACCCTCTTTTGTGAACTGATTTGCCCCCAGGCATAAATTAAGTTTCTTGAATTGAACAGCGTCCATAGCAACAGTCTGTTATTCGGTAACATACAGTGCAGTGTAATAAGTTTAAAGCTTATTAAATAATAAAGGGGAACTGTGGTGTACAGAAGGTGCAGGTGTACAAACTGGCTGATAAAACATTGAGGTCACATGCCTAAAGAGACGCCATGACCCTAGAGAAACACACAAACCTGTGACACAGTGAAGCCCGCTCCACCCTACACATTTGCCTTCAACTGGCCACTTCCCCCGGCTCCATGCTCTCTTATTTTGGTTTTCTGTCCTCAGCAGTCCACGCGTCAGTTCAGAACACATTCCAAATCTCGTCTCTCATACCAGCCCGTCCCTGTTGCCAGATTGGTTTTCACACAGTCCCGGGTGCCCCTCCCTGCTACCACGGCGATGCAGCTGTCACTTGTCAGTTTCGTGGCAGGGATGCACACCGGCTTGTTGTGGCTCAGAATAGAATTGTGGGAGAGTTTCTTTTTTTTTTCTTTTTTTTCTGGAAGTGGTAGAGCAATATCACCAAGTCTTTGAGAGGATGAACAGTTGACGAGGAAACAATCTCAACTATACGGGAACATGGCAAATGCGTGCTCGGAGGTTGCAGGGTGCTGTTCATGGGAGTGACTGACTGCTTCTACAGAGGGACACTCTGGTTCAGATTGTATTGGTAAGGCCTCATATCTTAGCCTCACTCAGAGCAACCAGTTCATTCAAATGTGTGAGCAGAGCTTCGATAAAGGGAAGGGAAGTATTTTTATTTTAATGGCATTAAGGAAACCAAACATTTGTTCATAGGTTGTGGTACACTATAACTGTGTGTGTGTGTGTGTGTGTGTGTGTGTGTGTGTGTGTGTGTGTGTGTGTGTGTGTGTGTGTGTGTGTGTGTGTGTGTGTGTGTGTGTGTGTATGTATGTTTGTGTGTGTGTGTGTGTGTGTGTGTGTGTGTGTGTGTTTGTGTGTGTGTGTGTGTGTGCGTGTGTGTGTGTGTGTGTGTGTGTGTGTGTGTGTGTGTGTGTGTGTGTGTGTGTGTGTGTGTGTGTGTGTGTGTGTGTGTGTCTATCTGGCCCTTTTCTACTGCAGTCTATTTATGAATATTTGTGTTCCCACTGCAGAATGGATGAACAGGACAGAGTAAGCCAAGCATCCAGCGTAGCCACCATTTCCTACTTTCCTGTAATTAAGGTTTGTGCTTGTTTGAGTTTATTTGCATTTTGTATGAGCACAGCTGTCTTTTAGTGAAACTGTTAATCCATACAAATGTATTATTCTCTCTTCCGGTTAACAGGAAAGCGATGGAAAGGTACAAACATTTGGGAAAAGATGTCAAGCCGCCAAGAGAGACCCCAACTGTTCCGTGGTCATCAGAGGATGGCTCAACAAAAAAGTAATTTTTCCGGTCTGCTTATCAATTTCATCATCATTGTACATATGTAGAAGAGCGACCGTTTAAATGAATCTCCCCTCTGCAGGACAGCTCTGGTTTGAAGCTATGGAAGAGAAGGTGGTTTGTCCTCTCCAACTACTGTCTTTTTTACTATAAAGGTACACAACTTGTAGCCCAGCACTCTGTCCTGAATGAAATCCATTCATGTGCATCTCTGCTTTTGTTCACTTCTTTTCTTTCCCCCCTCTGCCAGACAGCAGAGAAGAATCAGTGCTGGGCAGTATCCCGCTTCCCAGTTACAAAATCTTGTTCTGCACACCCCGAGAATGCAAGAACAGAAAGTTCACCTTCAAGGTATCAATGGATGTGCCGTTAACAATTGATTTTAAGTCTTGCATTTACAGAAATTTTTACTTTTATTTGTTTTATTTTAATTTAAACATCCTTACTTCTCACCGATTGAATCAGGCCAAATTTAAACATTTATAAAAATATTTTAGAGGGATATTATCCACTAGCTATAACTTCTCAATATTGTGGTTCCAATTCATTAATGTCAGCTCAACTGAGAACCACTGATCCTTTATGAGGGGAATAATAAAAGTGTAACATTGTGAATGATTACTGTAAAACTAGGTGGTGCACCAGGGAATGCGCTCTTATTTCTTCAGCGCTGACACTCAGGAGGACATGTTGGGTTGGGTCCGAGCCCTCAGCCAGTCTGCTGCAATGGAGCCAAACAGCTCCCTGAACAGGTAGAGCACTATTCACTGAGGTGTTATACGGTGATCGTAAAACATTTTTCATGATTGAGTAATTTTTTTGCTGCATCTCTTATCCTTTTAGGCGTTGCTCAAGCTATCAGGATTTCACACAGATAGGTGGCAGCACTGAATCAGTGGATTTCCCTAAACCCCCTTCAGATGGAGAGGGTCCCTCCCAAAGACACAAACACATCAGCAGGACTCTAAGCGAACCAAGTCATCTCACCAGTGGGAGGATGGGAACGTCACGCTCAGAGCAGAGGGGGAGGCGGAGTATGCGCCAGAGAAACAGCAGGTTGTCAAATCTCTCTGTGTGAAGGGTACATATAGAAATTCCTGTGGTTCGCTTAAAGGGAAAATCATCTGAGAAACGTCCCAACGTTTGCATTTTTGTTCGTTTTTTTCTTGAAACAGAACACCCAGCCCTTCTGATTGTAGCAGAAGAGCTTGTGGTCCACACCAAGAGGAAGATTCTGTTCCCAGCCAAAACACACCACCCATGCAGACAGACATGACGGGAACAGGTTCTTTGACCTCAAGAGGTCAGCTGGGGTCACGACCTCATACACCAGTGGGAAGGGTTGACATTCGACCTCACGATGACTCAGTTATGGGGCTACAAACATTGTACTACGCACCTGCCTCACCCAACCTGGAGTTCAAATCCACTCCCAACACCCCAGTCACGGAAAGGTGGCAAAACGTGAGCAAGGTCAGGAGCTGATCGGTTTGTGTTGTTCATAAATATAGTCGAATAGCCTGGGTTGAAAAAGAATGACTCTGATGGCTGTCTCTGTGAAGTACAATACTAAAATAGGATAGTTCCCCTTTTTTGGAAAAGGGTTGTATGAGGTGCTTATCCATAGTCAGTGTATTATCTACAAGTGATGAGCGTTTTAAGTAGCACCCAGAACTCCTAACACAGAATGTGGGCATCAAGACATATTTTAGCCACCTAAAAAAAGCTATATCAGTTCAAGCATATGCTATATTAAGAATATTTGTTCAGCTTGTGACCGAGTAAAAGTCAAAACCAGGCAAAAACTTTTTAATTTTACCACTAAATCTGGTTTCTGAAAACAGTTTAAAAGGCAAGAAATAGGCAATACGATGACAGAACCTTGACTAATATTTGATCAGCGCAGCTTAGTTTCACAGTTTGATCGGTGTTCACAAGCAGTCATTGACACTACGTCAAAGACTCCTCTGCTAACTAACTCGCTAAAAAGTTAGCGAGTTAGTTAGTTAAGTTAGTTTTTAAAGTGCACACTTAAACTGATATTGATTTGTTTAGACGGGCCTTTACTAAGGTGGCTAAAATATGTTTAGCTGCTGCCCCCATCCAGAGGAGTACATTGCTTAGCTTCTGTGCTTAGGTACCACGGACTTCAAAAAATCTGAACTATCCCTTTAAACAGGATAATTTTGTATCACCCAATGTCTTTTTTTATTGTTTTCAGCCTACAGCTACCTATGGGTCTGTCCATCACACCTCGAGTGGGAGACGTCCTTTAGGAAAGGTGATTATAGTATGAACAGTATGACTTTTACAGAACACACCCAGACTAGCGTGCAGCAGTGTACAGTAGCACAATATGTTTTATATAATGCCGTGTATTCTCTGTTCTTATCATCTACATACTGTCTCCTTCCTTCAGAGTTACTCCACAGGGGCACATGCAGACTTACTGCCCCCTTTACCCCCCTCATCGAGAACCGCACACGCTCCCCACCCCCCACACCACCACCACCACCACCATCATCACCATCACCGCAGCAATTTATCTGTTTGTGTGCTACCGCCAGCTATGGTACAGGCCTTGTTGCTGCGCTCTCTGTTCCTATGGTGTCTTGTGTGGTTCAGCTTTAAACCTGTGTTGTGTTATCTATACGTATGTATGTCTCTCGCACGTACGTATGTCTTAAAAAAACGTTGTTTGCATTGTGGTGTTGTCTCTAACTGTGAAGACTAACTTTTTATCACCATGAGCAACAGTGTTCATGTAGACATTTTGATATTGTCCTGGCCTGTTACGCAAATGTCACTGACTTGTTAAATGTCCATGTCACTGTACTATATTCTCACTCTTTGTGTTAGCTTTTATTTGTCACTAATAAATCATATATTGTGTTTATTGATTTTATTGTGTTTTATTATATATGTGTGTTCTGTCTAATTGTGGTAAGTTCTGCCACAATTATACTTCATGAAATGAGTGTTACATGAAGCAGTTGTTTGCCAAATAATAAATGTATTTTCTTATATATTCATGACAAATAGATGTGGCCTCAGTTTGGCTTAAGCTTGTGCTGTGCTCTTTTGAAAGACAACAGCTCAGTCTTAACATTTCAGGATTGACATATTAACCAACATTAACAAACCTTAGCCAGCACAAACAATTTCATTAAAACAACATCAAAAATGATCTTGTAAAAATGATATTTTCAATCACATATTGAAAAAGCTGAATAGGCAGAAGCAGAAGAATATTGAAAAAAACACACAATTAAAAACTACTGTTTGACAAAATGATGCATTTCAGGCCTCGAAGCCTGACCAAAGGGAGGCTCCACCAATCAGGCCTCTTGAAAGTGATGCAGACGTGAGTATTCACAATGTTGCCACGTGGCGTTTAACTGTCACCAAAGTATCTTGCTGTTATTTATTTCATTAGATGTTTCTCTTATATTTCCCTCTTCAGGTTGTGTTGACAAGGTTATGTGGGTGTGACAAGCTGCTCCAATCTCTGTCTGTAGAACTGGCTCAGCTACAAATGGATAAGGTAATTACCCCATACAACTACAAATTTAAGGCTATAATACCACTACTACTACTACTACTTTTTTCACTCTGTTGTAGGACAGCGTCCAATGTGCATTAGAGGTGTCCAGACTACAGCTGGAGGAGTGGAAAAGCCAGGGGCCCAGGGCCCAGGAAGAAGCACTGACCCAGAAAGCTTTGCTCCAGGAAGAGCTGGTCACAATCCGTGCCAGAATGTGTGACGTATCATTGGTGTGTAATAAATGGGGGTGTTATAAAAAGTGTCCTGTAGATAACATGTAGAATATACTTTGATTTATTTGTTTTTTTTACATTTCACAAATCCTCTCATCCTTTTATTTAGGAAATGGAGAGGGTGTGGAGTCAATACGAGAGAATGGAGAGTGAACTGTCGGTTATGCGTTCTCACCTTCAGCACATCTGTAATTTTGGGATGCCGCAGGTATTTGAAAACCACGAACTGGAGTATGTGTGTGTGTGTGTGTGTGTGTGTGTGTGTGTGTGTGTGTTTGTGTGTGTGTGTGTGTGTGTGTGTGTGTGTGTGTGTGTGTGTGTGTGTGTGTGTGTGTGTGTGTGCGTGTGCGTGTGTGTGTGTGTTTGTTTATAGTTATAGGTATAGCAACTGACCTTAAATACACAACTCTACTAACCATGAAGGTATATTTCGGCAGTAATATATTTTCTATCTTTCTTTTTTATCAGGACCAGTCTCAGGCTCAGAGAGAGCTGTGGATGATGGAGGACATCCTGGCTGGACTTAAGATAAACAGGGATCACTTCCGCTTTCTGCTTGGACTACAGAGGCACCACAGTAAGCACCACTACTCCCTCACTGTCATGATGAGAGTCTGTGGCTCCTGGTGAAGTTAAGACTTTATAATTATGTCTGTAGAGTGAGGTAACAAGAATTAGCCGTTGTTTCAATGTTTGTCAATGTGATGATGGCTTTGAAGTATTGAAAGTTCAAACAATTACTTCTTGCTTCCATTTGAGGCCGCCAATGCACAAAGTAACCTGGTTCATCTTGATTATGCACACAAGACCTGACAATAGATGAACAGTGTGGACGCCATGCCCTTTTCTGTCTCCCCTTTCAGTGTTCCAGCCAATATCTCCACATCCTGGATCCCCTGGCTCTCCCACTGCAAGGCTACATAGCGAGCTGCCATTGGTACGACTTCTGTCCCTTGTTCCTTTATCAGCAACCCCTAAGGCTTGTGCAGTGCTTATAAACAAACGTGTGATTGTTGTCCACTCAATGCAAAAGTTAAAGGTCCCATATTATGCTCATTTGTGCTCTCCGCATCACTGCACTGTCACTGCAGCTAGGGGATGACTGTAGCGGTTCTCAGCACTTATATATAGTAAAGTTGTGACATCACAACCAAACAGAAGTCCTGATGGCTCATTTAAAGACACAGCTTCTGAATACAGGCTGTGTGCATCTCTCTGTGGATTGAGCGTTTTGATACTTTCATAGTATTTATATATTTTACAATATGGGGCATTTAAATCCATCTGCTAGCATTTTGTTTTTTTTTTACAAAATTGCTTTAAATTCTATAACATATATATGTAATTATTTACCGCTTATTTATTTGTGATGTGATGGATTTTTAGAATCTGCTCTCCTAGTCAATCAACAGAACAGCAGTATTGTCTGTTTGACTGTGCGTATGACCAGTTGTATTGTCTATCATTATATCGAGACATGCACTATCGATCTTTATCGGCTTAAAGATAATATCATTATCATCATTATCAGTCTGGAAGGGATGGAGTAAGATCTTTTGTCATATCCCTTGTGACAATAAACCCTGCAGGATGTGGAACAAGAGCCACCACTCCGCCCACCGTTACCCCAGGAGCTTCAGGAGAGCTACCAGAGCAGGGATCAGGGCCACGGCTGGACAGAGTCACCATATGAGGTGTGAAATGTAGACATTATAAATGACAAACATTATCAAGTTAATAATGTTCGTTTCACTCTTCTTTTTTTGGCTATGTCTCAGGGAATCTACAGCCAGACTGTTGATCCTGTACAGAAAAGAGGAAAGAGCCAGCCCGACCTCCTTAATGTGAAGGCACCGAAAGATGCATTCGGTTGGCACAGATATATTCAAGACACACATGGAAAGAGTGCTATTAGTACAATGGCTTGTGGATTAATATATCTGATAATAAACAGCTTTAATAGGTGTTTTCCACCCTCAAATTTCCTATTTCTTTTTTTCCTCTCTCCTCTTGCCCATCCTCTCTCACTCCCTCCATCCTTCTCCTACTCTTTCCTCTGTTTTCATTTCATCTTCAGAATCTGGTTCAAAGTGGTTCCCACCAGATACAACAAACCAATCAACCAAGGTTTGGTTCTTTATAATTCCCTGTGTGCTGGTTAAAACTATATCTGGATGTATGCAATGTGATCCAAAATGCTCCAAATATAGAAGCAGTCAAAGCATTTTTTTTCGCCATTGCAATCACAGCCAAATTCAAATTCTTTGATTCTCTCATCTTCCTTGCAATTAGGGCATGTTGCAATGCCTGTTGTAAGCGAGGGGGGGAGGCAGAGGCACGTGTCTCAGTGCAGTAGCTCAGTCTTCTCACATTTGACACCCAACCCCCTCTCACATGCTCACACATACATACGGTATATATGAGCATACAGATGCAAGCAGCTGTGTGCACGCATACACCTCTGCAGAAACACATTCACCTCTGCACAAACACACAGCTTAAATAATAGTGTTTCATACGCAAATCATGGATTCTGGTTCTTGCTGTACATTTTCTACATGCATATTGCTGAGTTGCATAAATGACTCCTATTCTAAACAGCCTGTATCTTTTCTAGAAGATGAAGATGAGTGAAGAAGAGCAGATTGAGCGGATAAAAAGGAATCAGGAGAGGTTGACTAATAAGAAGAAACCCCCGCTTCCTGCTCCCGGTCAAAGTTTAGAGCCGAGAGAGGAGGTCTGCCAAATCATTTATCGGTATAACTGACTGAATCACAGCATTAAACTATATACCAATATGCAAATCTATCTCTGTGTCTCCTTATAGGCCCCCTTTCCTCTAAGGGTGACACGAGTTGTTACAGCTGTCCTGCCATCCTCTCTTGTGGCCAGACGGGTTTCTGTTGAGGATCCCCCGCCTGAGCTCAACAACCCACTGCCCGAGCAGATCCCGCCTGAGACACAGCAAAGATGGTCCGAACAGAGTAGAAAAATGTTGTACAAGCCACCCAGATGTCTGTTGCAGGAAGGTCCTGATCAAATCCGGTCCTCTGCAGAGATTTGCCAGAATCAATCCGTTAAAAAGACCAACAGGCAGCCGCATCATGGAGTATTGAGGTCCTCCAAAAAGGAGTCAGAGTCAGAAGCCAGTAGAGCCGAGTCCACAGAGAATCAAGTTCAAGACCAAGCAGTTCAAAGGGTAAGATAGAATTAGGCGAAATGAAAACGATAACGTACCATTCTTGTCCATTATAGGTGGACAAGATTGTGTTTTGTTGACACTGGCTTTACTTCCACATTGTTTGGGGTCCCACAGATGCCATTGCTGTATGTATTAAAATCTGAATAATAATTGCATTTCTTTAAAACATTTTTTGCTTTTCTTCTGAGCTTATTAAAACACTAAATGTAGAAAAGTATAAACTGAGCCGCAGAGAAAATGAGCAATATATTTGTTTTGTTTGCTGACTGGACAGAAATGAAGTTTTTCCGTGACTTCTGAAATCAGATCACTCAGTTCAAATTCCTGTTTGTGAGCAATTCTCATTAATTTAGGAAAAGTCATGAATTATCAAGCTAATGAAACAATGTTTCCTGAGCTGTTAAAGAGGGCCTGAGGTTCATTCTAACGTGACACTGCTTGAACAGATGGATGAACGGCCCTCTACCCTCCTGACCCCTGAAATGGACCCTGACCTCTGTCTGACCCCTGAGCAGCGAGAGGCCAAACTTCGTCGTGTGGAACGAATACGGGAGAGAGTCGTAAGAAGGTGGGATTTATTTTGGCATTTTTATATTTCAATGTATGTGTATACATTGTACGTGTATGAAACTCTCCATGAATTGGTTGTTCTGTCTATCTGCCTATCTTTCTATCTATCTATCAGTGCAGTCAGACAGAGTGCAACACACGATCAAATGCCAATCAGGGGAGACGGGCAGGATGTTCATCAGTGGCCCCCTGACACAGCTAGAAAACAAAAGATGAAATCAGGTGGGTATTTCCCTGGATATAAGCTATAGACCGCTGCAAGATTGAGTCCTACATTAGACTACAAACATCATCACATTGAACATGCGAAATCAGTTGGAAGCTTGTGGTGGTGACGTTGAGGACATGCGACCATGGTATATTCATTTATAGTCTTACGTTAGCTTTTTATCTTATCTAAAATCTTGAAAATGGTGTTCTCTTGTGAAGACACTCTTGCTGAAGTAAAAAGGTAACCTTAAGCCTTGGTTCTCCACAGAGTTTATTTTCTGCAATAATCTAAAATCCAATGGAATAATCCCATTTATTTTTTGTCAAGGGAAACAGGGTGAGGCTAACTTTACCCGTTACCCCTGCAGCACTTAAATCAGCTATGAGCAAAAGAAGCATCTGCTTAAAGTACATTAACTATGCACTGTTGTGTTTGTGTGTTTTTAGACCGTAGAGCATACGATGGCTTTGGAAGCTGTGATCACATCAGAGGTCCAGAAGAACTTCAGCTTTCTAGAGATACATCTCAGGATGAGGATGAAAGAGACGGACATGTGAAACGATCTAATAGTCAAGTCAAATTTGGGAACAAAACACAACACAAAGGATACAGTGGAAGAATAGGGGTTGCCAAAAGTAAAACTAAACGTCCACCTTCACCCTATCACATCTCATCTATGACTGTCTACCAGAAAGATGGAGGCAAGGGATTCACAAGCTGCAAGAATGTAGAGGAGCAAAAGCCAGAAGAACCTGTTGATAATGAAAATGAGATTGCATCCTCCGATCTGAGAGCCAAGTGGTTCCTCTCCACCAACCAGTGGCATGGGTTCATACCTTTGCAGATCCCTGGCTTAGACTCGCTGTGCATTGAGGAAATATCAGACATCGAGAACCAACCAGCATGCACTGATGACGTGATTGATTGCAGCGAAATGTCATCCGCAGTCAGTGAAAGCTTAAAGAAAATGAAAGAGAACCATTCGCTCTTCTATAAGATTGCATGTGACATTAGTATTTCAGACACAGATATTACAAAGAATGATGGGAATTCAAATACCCAAATGTCATGCAAGCCAGAAGAGGTAGAAGAACTGCTGATCACTGAATCTGTGCCGGATGAAGCGACCCATAATGTTGAGAGATCTTCTAACCAAGAGGGCTTTAGCTTGGATGTACCATCAGACGTCAATCAAAATACTCTCACAGTTAATACTGAATTCCAAGATTCTACCAAGGACAAAGAAGTGTTAAATACCTCAGCCAGCCCAGCAAAAGAGGCTTGTGTTTATGAAGACATCCCTCAAAAAGCATGTGACGATACTGCAAGGCAAGAGTTGGAAGTTAGAGAAACCATCCATGGAGCTTTCGTTCAGGACACAGCTTCTGATCAGGCCCTGGATGGATATGAAAAGACAAGAGAGGAACAAAGAAGGGTGAAAGGATCAGAAGACAGGAAGGTGGACCAAGACAGAGCTGGAGATCGGAATAAATGTCGTAGTTTAAGTGAGGACAACAACCACTCCATCACTCCCTCCAGCTCTGTGGGCGTAAGTGTGATTCGGAGTTCCTCTTTCGGGAAGGCACGAGTTACAGTATTGAGGACGAGTTTGTAGAGGCAAGAACAGCGAAGGCTTAAGGAGCTTAATGGAACAAACTTGGGAAGGTCAAGAGCACAGTTAAGTGATTTATAGTAAAGGAAAAGGCCTGAGCAGGAGAACTTGAAGTTATTGAATGGATTTGGACCTAACTTTGAATTAGATATGGTAAAATGGGAACAAACAATGTCAGAAATAGTGATAATCTTTGCTAAACTCGAACATTTCCATTATTCATAATATGTGGTTTGAATTGGATGCAGGTATAATAGAAAGTCTTAAGAGTATTCTATGAAAACAAACTATGTACGCAAATATAATGTTGTTCTTGCAGTTGATGGTAAACACCAAATACCTTATGTAGGCTATAGTGGAATACTACCCAGTATTTGAAGTTAACTCTTTCATTCCTCTCAACACATGCATTTAACATCACAGAAATTATACATGATAATGATGATGACATGTTTGGTGCTTACGGATGGCAACATAACTCCGTTATTGTCACTGTAACAGAATGTGTTTTGTATCTCAAATATGCTGATTAATAAACATGTTTTGTGCTACATCGAGACACCGACTCCTGCTTTATACGTGCCAGAAACACATGTATGTCCTCTCATTTCATACATCTTTTTGTTTTCAGTTTTTTTTTTTTGCTCAATGAAAGCCCCCCCTTACCCCCTCGCCTGGGTGCTGCTCTCTGACAAACCCTGATGCAGAATTACACAGAGCCAGTGAAAATGCCTTTGTCACTTTAAATCCTTGCCGTGTCTCAGTCGATGACATCATTGTCTGAGAACACATTACATCACCCCTTCCCAGGCTCTCTCTCTTAAAGACAGCACCACCTTATGTTTACTGGGCTACACACATATGCACATATACATACAGCCACAAACACACACACACACACACAGTCACAGAAACCTGCTTATCTGTTTACAAATGTGCATATTAATTCGGGACAGCATCCATTGATATGGCTAAATCCACGAATATATTACAAAGCTACATTCATTGGAATTTAGATGTAACCTTAAAAATATTCCTGCGATGATTGAATATTACTGGCATGTCTTGCCCACCACACTACAGATAGTAAAGGCAATCCTGATTGCATTTTAATTAGAAGCTTGTGCCTTCTTTTTTTTTAACATCCAGTATTCACATCTCAAACTGCATGTAACAGAATTGGGAGACAAAAATAGGTGATTTATAGAACCGACTTCTATAAAATGATTGCTAATAAAGTTTGAGTGACATATTGATCGTAATGGATCAGAATATTGGACATCATTACTAATACCCACATGAGGTTATTCTCATGGTGAAAACACACACACACACACACACACACACACACACACACACACACACACACACACAGCTTTCTTTTTCAGGAGCACACTGCAGATATATCACTGCTTTATGATGTACAAATGAAGCTGTATATCATATATACTGTATTTCTATTAAATTAGTGAATTTTAGCTGCAGTTACAAAAGTAAGGGGGACTAGTTGCAAGTAAAAATGTCTGTCAGTTAGTTTGTCTCTGATATACATACACACTGTATAATTAATCAGGTGTTTGATTGGCCTGCGAGTGCGCGTGAGAGCGCGGCGCGTGCGTAAATCACAGAGATGCGGAGAACGCTGAGAGAATGTTTCTTTAAGACCCATTACCTTCCAATCCGACAGAGGGGGAGTCTGTGGTAAGGTGGCGTATCGTCTCTCTCCGCGTCCCCCCCACCCCACCCCCCCACAATCCATCCTCGCCGTTTACATGTGGAAAAAAAGAGAGACCGAAAGAAAAGAAGGGGACAAAAAGGGGGGAAAAAACCCATCACAGGTAAGCTTTACTCCGGTTTCGGATGAGGGGCACGGACGCCGATGCTCGATCCCGCGATGATGGACCTAAGGAATATTTAACATCAAACATGGACACTACAGGCTCCCCGCGATGACTGTGGTAAGGATGCAACTTCACACCGCCCCATCGCAACCCAGTTTCCATTGAGGGAAGGGTGGAAAATATATCCATCGGAGGACGCAGAGGCGAAATAGGCATGCACTAATGTAATGATAAATGCATGTGTGTGCGTGCATGTGTGATAACAACATTGTGTTGTAAAGGATGGGGGGGGGGGGTATGTGTGCATGGAAGAGGAGGGAGGGGGTACTATTTGAATAGAGGCAAATAGGCTTATATTAAATAG